>NW_027259547.1:0-28878 GCF_045791955.1 Oncorhynchus clarkii lewisi
CTGTGCGTTGTCATGCTGAAACATGAGGTGATGGCGGCAGATGAATGGCAGGACAATGGCCCTCAGGATCTTGTCATGTATGGAACACTAACCAAACGTCAGTGAGTACCAGATTGAAAGCCTCCTAAGCATGTATTGAACACTAACCAAACGTCAGTGAGTACCAGATTGAAAGCCTCCTAAGCATGTATTGAACACTAACCAAACGTCAGTGAGTACCAGATTGAAAGCCTCCTAAGTATTGGGGGGAAACTATACATTCTACCAGTTTCAAATCAACTCAATGAAATTTAAATCAGAAAATTAGCGCTGGACAGCAAAATCAGAGAATTGGAGAGGGAAATTTTTTGAGATAACTCAGTAGAAGTAAACAAGGAATTATTTGCTCTTAAAGCTCAGCATGAAGAACTTTCCACCTCAAAGGCTGTAAACAGCTTAACTAGGCTGAAACAGTCCTATGATCAAGGTGAAAAACCTGGTAAATTGCTGGCCTGGCGCATTTAGAAGTTAAATTGAGACCGAGCCATTCCTGTAATTCATAATTAACAAGGACAATTATCAATGGATCGTGTAGAAATAAACCAAACATTTGCTTCCTACTACAACACACTTTACAACTCTGAATCTCCTGAGAAGTAATCAGGTATTGACGTTCCCTCTACGTCAGGAGACACTAAATTGGATCTGGAAAAGGAATTGGATGGTGTTGAAACATCTATTTTCAATATGAAGGGAAGTAGAGAGGCAGGTCCAGACGGGCTCCCAATAGATATGTAGAAGATAATTAAGGAAAAACTTCTAGGTCCCCTTCTGGATATGTACAGTGTATTGGGGTATGATATGCTGTAGAGCTCAGATACAGACAATAAACACCCGCCTGAGATTGTTGCAATACAATTGGATAATGAGAACATATATCACCCTTGTTAAGCTCCACAAATTTGACCACAATACCCCAGACCTGTGTGTTAAACGTAACACACATTTAGGCACCTTGTATCATTGCCTGGAGGAATGTGTTGAGATACAAACGTTTTGGAGCTCAGTACTGCGCTATATCTCTGAGATGACCTCTACCCCAATACCACTAATCCCTAAACTGTCCCACCGAAATATTTACCCAGAGAGTATCGATTTACATAGGAGAGAAAATAAAATGGTTGACCTCGGTCTATTACAAGCTAGATGTTTAATTGCTCTCCATGGGAAGTATGTCAGTTCCCCCTCACTTGGTCATTGGTTAAAATAATTAACATCAAGCCTGGCTCTTGAAAAATGTACTTATATAGTGAAAAAGAAAGCCCCAGAGTGTCATAATATTTGGAATCAGTTTTGTGAGTTTTTACAAACCGGTGATTCTAGAAGCATTGGAACTGTAAATCCTCTATTTTTATTGGCTGTAGTTCTTAGAGGTATCTGCATATTACACTTTTTATTATTGGAAATGTTTTGGTACCCTTCCCCAGATCTGTGCCTCAACATAATCCTTTCATGGAGTTCTACGGACAATTCCTTCAAACTCGTGGCTTGGTTTTTACTCTGACATGCACTGTCAAATGTGGCACCTTATATAGACAGGTGTGTGCATTTCTAAATCATGTCCAATCAATTGAATTTACCACAGGTGGACTCTCAATCAAGTTGTAAAAACATCTCAAGGATGATCAATGGAAACAGGATGCACCTGAGCTCAATGTCGAGTCTCATAGCAAAGGGTCTGAATACTTACGTAAATAAAGGTATTTCTGTTTAGAATTTTTGAAAATAAGAATTTGTTCGTAACCGACTTGCCTAGTTAAATAAAAGGTAAAAACATTTTTCATACACAGTGGGAAGTTGGATGAACAACACACTTAGAACCTGCTCTTACCATGAGAAACAGATTTCCCAATCCTCTCCTCCTCTTCTTCATCTTTAATGTTGACATTCAGCTCCAGTGTTTGACTGCAGTCTTCCAGCTTCACTGATGCCATCTCTGGATCCTGCAGTGCAAACTGGGCTCCACTGTCACAATCAGGACCCAGTGACTGTAGGTTTGAACTCAGTGTGGAAGGAGAGAGGAAGGCTGGGTTTGTCCTCACTGTTGATGTTACCGGCTTCAGACTTAATCTGAGTCAGCCTGTAGTAATAAAGAGAAACAGACACAAAAGTTAGTCTTGACAGTTCTGGCACTTTATTCTCTAAAAATATGGTTTATATTTAGGTGCAGGAGCTCCACAATACTGTTGAGCTAATTTTCTATAAGAAGAACATGAGCTCAAACAGTAGAATTTTGAGATGCCGATACTCAGCTCCGGTGAGCTATTGTCGAAGTCAAGCATTGATCTAATTTCAATAGGTGAGGTAGGTAAGCATTGACAAAACATTCATTAATTCACATTAGACAAAGTATACACTTTAAAATCAGGCTACACAAATTAAATGCACTTAATCTATAGTAGATTTCCCGAATTCGGATAAACGACTCAAAAACCATTTAGTACACGGTTGCCTTGTTTTAGGCGGCACTATGTAGTATTATCCTGAATAACCTTGTCTTCACTGTATTATTTAAATCAAAACCAATAGTATTTCCGTTCACACCATAGTAACATTTATAGATAAAGATAGAAACAACTTAATGTGTCTGAATATTAGTACACATGTAGAAAATTGATAATCTCTGTATGTATTTTTTTCACTGTATTCACAGGAATGTCCCTGTATTGATGTGTAATATTGTTATTATTGTTGCAGTAAAAAAAAAAAAAAAAAAGTCCGTTGACGCAAACCGAGTGGTGCCGCCATTTTACCAGCTCGTGAATTTTATACAAAACCAATAACTTGCCAAACGAATTCAGAAACCTCAAGTAAATATATTCTTTAGAAGGTTTACACGTGCTATTACATACCTGTAGTAATACACAGAAACGGACACGAATATTATCTTCTAGACCGCATCGTTCTTGCGCTTTCTTTATACTGAAGAATGGTGCGCGCCTTCCCGGAACTTCCTGTTCTCCCACTAACACCGTCCGTGCATTCCGGGGTCCTTGAGAAGGCCCTACCCCATTACATGAGAAGGGGTTCGTAGCCTCCTCCAGGACACATCTCCTTTGCATAGAGTTGATCAAGATGTTAATTGTGTAATGCTATTTCTAGAATGTTTGCTGGTCTGTGGAGCAACCATTGATTATTGATTGATTGATTATTAACCATTGATTATTCCAGTTACTAATAAGTCCTCACCAATTAAGGAAATTACTGTAAAAACTGTTAAATCTCCTTGGATTGATGAGGAATTGAACATTTGTATTGTTGAGAGGGATGAGGTGAAAGGAATGGCAAATAAGTCTGGCAGCCCAACTGATTGGCAAATGTACTGCGAATTAAGAAATAATGTGACTAAACTAAATAAAAATAAACTACACTATGAAACAAAGAGAAATTATATAAAGAATGATAGTAAAAAGCTTTGGAGCACATTAAACAAAATTATGAGAAAAAAAGCCAACTTGGCTCCTTCATACATTGAATCAGATGTCTCATTTATCACAAAACCCACTGATATTGCCAAGATAAACAAACTTAGGGATGACATGCCAGCAACAAATGCTGACACTACACATCCAAGTATATCTGACCAAATCATGAAAGACAAGAAATGTACTTTTGAATTCCGTAAAGTTGGTAAAAAGATTGTTGTCTTTCAACAATGAGAAGCCACCGGAGTCTGACAATCTACTAGAAAGTGTGTGTCCTCAGGCCTGGAGGGAAGCTAAAGTCATTCCGCTACTAAAGAATAGTAAAGCCCCCTTTATTGGCTCAAATAGCTGACCAGTCAGCCTGTCAACAAACTTCGGGACAAAATTATGTTTGAGAAGTACACTCGACACTCGACACTTACACAAATTACTCATGATTGGCTGAGAGAAATTGATGCTAAAATGATTGTGGGGGCTGTCTTGTTAGACTTCAGTGCAGCTTTTGACATTATCGATCATAGTCTGCTGCTGGAAAAACGTATGTGGCTCAACTACGTCTCGATATGAATAATGTGGAAATTGAGCAAGTTGAGGTGACTAAACTGCTTGGAGTAACCCTGGGTTGGAAACTGTGATGGTCAAAACATATTGATACAACAGTAGCTAAGATGGGGAGAAGTCTGTCCATAATAAAGAGCTGCTCTGCCTTCTTAACAACACTGTCAACAAGGCAGGTCCCTAGTTTTATCGCACCTAGACTACTGTTCAGTAGTGTGGTCAGGTGCCACAAAGAGGGACTTGGGAAAATTGCAGTTGGCTCAGAACAGGGCAACACGGCTGGCCCTTAAAAGTAGACGGAGAGCTACCATTAATTACATGCATGTCAATCTCTCATGGCTCAAAGTGGAAGAGAGATTGACTTCATCATTACTTGTTTTTTTAAGAGCTGTTGACACGCTGAATGTTTCCGAGCTGTCTGTGTAAAACTTCTTATGGCTGGGGGGCAGTATTGAGTAGCTTGGATGAATAAGGTGCCCAGAGTAAACTGCCTGCTACTCAGGCCCAGAAGCTAAGATATACATATTATTAGTTAAAAAAAACACCATGAAGTTTCTAAAACGGTTTGAATGATATCTGTGAGTATAACAGAACTCATATGGCAGACAAAAACCGGAGAAAAAATCCAACCAGGAGATGGGAAATCTGAGGTTTGTAGTTTTTCAACTCTTTGCCTATCCAAGATACAGTGTAAATTCGGTCCGATTGCACTTCCTAAGGTGTCCACTAGATGTCAACAGTCTTTAGAACCTTGTTTCAGGCTTCTACTGTGAAGGGGGAGCGAATGAGAGCTGTTTCAACCAGGTGTCTGACAGAATGCCATGAGCTCAGTCTCGCGCACGCCCGTGAGAGCGACCTGCGTTCCATTGCATTTCTAAAGACAAAGGAATTGTCCGGTTGGAACATTATTTAAGATTTATGTTAAAAACATCCTAAAGATTGTTTCTATACATCGTTTGACATGTTTCTACGAACTGTAACAGAACTTTTTGACTTTTCATTTGGACCTAGTGCTCGTGCCTGGATTTGTGAACTAAACGCGCAAACAAAAAGGAGGTATTTGGACATAAATGATGGACTTTATCGAACAAAACAAACATTTATTGTGGAACTGGGATTCCTGTGAGTGCATTCTGATGAAGATTATCAAAGGTAAGTGAATATTTATAATGCTATTTCTGTCTTCTGTTGACTCAACATGACACAACATGGCGGGTATCTGTATGGTTTGTTTTTGTGTCTGAGCGCTGTACTCAGATTATTGTATGGTGTGCTTTTTCCGTAAAGCTTTTTTGAAATCTGATACAGCGGTTGCATCAAGGAGAAGTATATCTATAATTCCATGCATAACACTTGTATATTTTATCAATGTTTATTATGAGTATTTCTGTAAATTGATGTGGCTCTCTGCAAAATCACCGGATGGTTTGGAAGCAAAACATTACTGAACATAACGCGCCAATGTAAACTGAGATTTTTGGATATAAATATGAACTTTATCGAACAAAACATACATGTATTGTGTAACATGAAGTCCTATGAGTGTCATCTGATGAAGATCAAAGGTTAGTGATTAATTTTCTCTATTTCTGCTTTTTGTGACTCCTCTCTTTGGCTGGAAAAATGGCTGTTTTTCTATAACTAGGTGCTGACCTAACATAATCATATGGTTTACTTTCGTCGTAAAGCTTTTTGAAATCGGACACTGTGGTGGGATTAGCAAGTTTATCTTTAAAATGGTGTATAATACTTGTATGTTTTAAGAATTTTAATTATGAGATTTCTGTTGTTTGATTTTGGCGCCCTGCACTTTCACTGGCTGTTGTCAAATTGATCCCGTTAACGGGATTTCAGCCGTAAGAAGTAAAAAATACAAGCACATAGCTAGGAAACCCATGACTACCCCACAAGACATGCCACCAGAGGTCTCTTCACAGTCCCCAAGTCCAGAACATACTATGGGACGCGCACAGTACTACATTGAGCCATGATTACATGGAACTCTATTCCACATCAGGCTACTGATGCCAGCAGTAGAATCAGATTTAAAAAGCATGTAAAAAATACCACCTTATGGAACAACGGGGACTGTGAAGAGACACACACAAAAGGTACAGACACATGCATACGTACACATTGTGATATTGAAGGTTTTGTGTTGTGGAGATGTGGTGGTGTAGGGATGTTACATGATGTACTGTTTTAACTTTAGCTCATTCAGAACAAACATAGTTCACTGTTTAATCTGTTGTTTTATATGTCATGTGGATGCGTTGGTGTGTTTGGAGCCCAGGAAGAGTAACTAATGGGGATCCCTGATAAATACACAAATACAAACCACTCCAGGGATCTTCCGCTTATACCACCTTTATATACCTTTATATAACACATTTATTAAACTCCAGCTATAACACCTTTTATACCACCTTCACATAACACCTTTATATAACGCCTTTATGAAACACCTTTACTAAACTCCAGCTATAACACCTTTTATACCACCTTTATACAACACCTTTACTAAACTCCAGCTATAACATCTTTATATAACACCTTTATATAACACCTTTATACAACACCTTTACTAAACTCCAGATATAACACCTTTATATAACACCTTTATGAAACACCTTTACTAAACTCCAGATATAACACCTTTATATTACGCCTTTATATAACACCTTTATATAACACCTTTATATAACACCTTTACTAAACTCCAGCTATAACACCTTTTATACCAGCTTTATATAACACCTTTATATAACACCTTTACTAAACTCCAGCTATAACACCTTTTATACCAGCTTTATATTACACCTTTATATAACACCTTTATGAAACACCTTTATGAAACACCTTTACTAAACTCCAGATATAACACCTTTTATACCACCTTTATATAAAATTCAAAAGGCACTCGCACATCTGAGCAAAATGTTTTGCAGGTGCCATGGCAACAGCACACTGCTCTTGATAGTATCACTGATATTCAATAAACTTACGTATCGGGCCTCACAGCCTTTGTCAGAGCTTTTAGTGAATAAAAAAAAGAATGAGCACCCTTATGTAGACCTGGCCCCACCCACATCCGTTCACACATCAAAAGGGGTTGGAGGAAAAACAAATAAGTGCTGCCAAATATAACAATATGCATTTTATAAATATTACAAAAGTGTGTAAATAAGACATATTAAACACGTCTGTAAAACCACACTGTGGACATTCAGCAAGTTTTCATTAGTCGTTGGGTACATCATACGAAAAACATCATAGTGATCTTCAGTAGGCACATCATTCATGTTCAAATTCACAACATAACATACACAGGCATTTCATCATTAAGTCCTTTAGGAGATAATGTCTGAAGGGTGAAAATCCCAAAACATTCTCTTTTACTCAGAGTTTTATTAATATCTTCTCCCCTGTCTGACTTCTTAACTTTCTCTATGCCACAAAAATCTAAAAAGGTAGAAATGTCCTGCCTCAGGTCATTAAAATGTACTGCGACTGGATGATCCCTGTCGTTTCTCCTGTTTGAACTTTTATGTTCACTAATTCTCTGTTTGAGAGAGCGGGAGGTTTTGCCGACATAGCAGAGCCCACATGGACATTTAATAATGTAAATAACATGGGTGGTGGAACACGTAATAATGTCATTTATTTGGATTTTCACCCTCCAGACATTACAACAGTCTGACCCTCCATATAGTCTTGGGCATATATTGAACTCTGACAAAGGGCCGTGGAAAAGGTCTGTTGAAATGAGTACTGTAATGGTGTAGAGAATGGTAACACAAGCTTCCTCTCTGGTTCCATTATCCAATAGATAGATAGTGGGTAATTCTTGAATTGAATGGGAAATATTGTCTCTGGACTTTGGAACCTAATAAAACGCTGTTATTTTTTAAAAAGTTATATGAAATGAGTAAAAGACCAAGTCCATATTGTGGCAAGAACAGCTCAATTAAACCATTTGTAACATAATTTTAGTTAGTCCAGCATAAAGCTTTCCTTTTAACACCATGGAGTGAATCCTTACCACCGCTACACCTGGCTATTGGCCACCGGAGTCTCGTCTGGCAGCCTAACAACTAATTCAGCCTCATTTACTGCTGATATGATTGACTTGATTAAATAAATATGGTTTCCACTGACTCCTTGTGGATTTGTGTAAGTCGATAAGAACCTTCTAGTTAAAATAAAGGTTAAATAATAATAATAAAATATGTACATGGTAAAATCAACACTGTAAAGCACACAAGGTGTTCACTCTTTAGGCCCACCTTCATTTCTGCGTCGGACTCCAGCCTCATGTCTGGGGTGGAACATCTACTTCTGAATGTACCATGCTTAGATTCCTAATGACATCTCAGATTGAACTGACACACTGCAAACAAGACACACTGGTTTGAAATGACAGAAATATGATTAATATATTTTAACAGAACAGGAAGTCCTATTAATATAGACATTGGTGAATTTACCACAGTAATCAGATGGACATTATTATGTTATGGTCATTGAATTGATTAGGCCACGTGTTAAATGTGTAGTGTAGCCTACACTGTGTAGGACTATGAATTGGGAAGCTATAGGCTATTTGTTAATTGGCTAATTATGTTCTGGCCCGCAGACTAGCTACAAGCCCAGCAACAAATTGACTGGAGGCCAAACCTAGTTACCAAGACCCGTGGTATACTGTCAATTCAATTTCCCCCATCATCACAATACAGATAATGTGTAGGTACAGTGCAAACTTGAAGGACTCATTGTCTATGTGAATTTAAATTATATTGTTCCCCACCAGTGCCCTCAGAAGAGGAAACAACGATACAATGCAGTCTAACAACATCGGCCGCAAACAGCACAGGTCGCAGTTGTAAATGAGAACTTGTTCTCAACTGGCCCACCTGGTTAAATAAAGGTGGAATAAAATAAATAAAACATGTGCTTCACTGTAGAAGCACTGGTCCTCTTACATTTTAATTCCAGGTTGCATGTTATAATATTTAAGGGCATATCAGATGGTCTGCTCTGACCATAACAGTCACACCAAGCATAGGGTTGGTTGGTATAAGATTGAAATGGGTAAATAATGTACCCATGAAAACCCTATGAAATAGTTCCCCAATACCCTCTGATGTATATATTTAATGTATTACATGAATGGTGACCACAGCCCTTCCAACAATACATTTAAATCATGTTTTACTGTGATTGTTCCACCCTGCTGAATTTACTACAATCGTAGATTTTTGTATGGGCTGTTCTTCACATCAGGGTGCTGCTGCAGGCTCTCTGAGTCTCTTGACCATGTAAGGCGGGCGGGGCACAACGCACAAAGCTCAAGTCACGCTCTCCACTTCCCTCCAGGAGTTATTTAGCAAGCATGACAACACATCTCTCCCGCAGACACAAGCAAAAACTCTTGCATAAATGTAGCAGCCTATACATCTAATCATTAGTGATCTGACATGCTGTATTGCATGGAAACTGTAGGCTACTAACAACAGCTACATAGTCTAGTTTGCTATGGTCCTGTCCCTCTGGCCAGGGTAAACAAAGTGGTAATGTTGTGTATTGTATATACAGTATTTCACTTCAAACAGTTTATTTCATTTAAGATAAAAAAAAAAGTGGTTGCCCAGCATAAATTCATCTACAAACATTTTCATTACAATCTTGTCACTTAGCAGATGCTCTTATCCAGAGCAACTTACAGGACAAATACGGGTTAATTGCCTTGCTCAAGGGCACAATGACAGACTTTTCACCTAGTCGGCTTGGGATTCAAATCAGCAACCTTTCAGTTACTGGCCCAACACTCTTAACCGCTAGGCTACCTGCCGCCAGATCAATTAACTTCAACACAGTTATTCAAACACATTCATCATCAATGACTAAAATAATGAATCTACTATTAAAAGACAATTTGAATAAACACAAGTAGATTCATACTGTTTAAACAAAAGTTGAGTAATATTAAATAATCGACCCAAACAAATGCTTAAAAGTGATTATCACACCATCTTTATCTGATATACACTGTGTACAAAAAACCTTCCTAATATTGAGTTGCACCCCCCTTTGTCCTCAGAATTAGCCTCAATTTGTCTGGACTATCCAAGGTGTTGAGAGCATTCCACAGGGATTCTGGCCCAATGCTACCCACAATTGTGTCTAGCTGGGAGCGGATCTCTACTCCGAATAGCTTGTTCCATCTCCTGCCACAGATGAACACTTGGATTGAGATCTGGTGACTCGGCAGGCTACTGCAGTAAACTGAATTCACTGTCATGTTCTTGGAACCATTCCTGGACAAGCCTTGTGGCATAATCCTGCTGAAGAAATCTATTTGCAGATGGATAAACTGCTGCCATGATGGGATGCACCTGATTGGCAATGATGTTTAGAATCCTGTGGTATTCAAAGTTGCTCCACTTTTATCAAGGGGCCCAGAGTGTGGCATGAATACAAACTCCACACCATCACCACCAGCCTGCAAAGATGACACGAGGCATGATGGATGTACTCAGGGTTTTCTCCATACCCCAGTCCTCCCATCAGCATGAAACAGCAGGAACAGGGATTCATCAGACCAGGCAGTATGTTTTTCAAATTCTCCAGCGTCCAGTCTTTTCATTTCTTAGCCCACTGCAACTGCAGTCTCTTGTTTTCTGCTGAAAGCTAATGGGGATCCATAATAAATTCATAATAAAAAACACATCATTAAGGATTATAGTTTTCAGCTGGGTTCACCTATGTCATGGAAAGAGCAGGCGTCCCTTCATGTTTTGTACACTCTGTACATGTTGTGTCTACCAGCTCATTCCCACGGAAAACTGCAGAGAGAAGCAGTACCACCCAGTCAACAACTCCATTGTGAGACTCCTCACAGAGGATATTCAACCCTAAGGCCAAATCCAAGGCCATCTAAATGTCTTTACAGTAGAAGCTAACAAAACACACCAAAACTGACAAGGTGCACACTGATCAGTAAAGTAAAGAGAGGATAACATACATACTATAACGCTCCCTCTCCTCTGCACAGTTCTCTCATAGTGAGAAACTATAGGATTACAATAGTGTTCTACGCCTTCTTCATTTGATCCAATTCACTGTGACCACTTATTTAATGACATGATAATTAAGTGGAGTGACTAATCTTAGCTGGTCTGAAAGAACTGATGAGGCTTCTCTCCTTTATGTATACATTGGTGTCGTTTCAAATGGCCCAGTCTGTAGAATCTCTTCTCACAGTCAATGAATGCAGTGATAAGGCTTCTCTCCTGTGTGTACACGTTCAAGTCATTTTAAGTGGCACAGAAGAGAGAAACTTGACGCACAGTCAGAGCTGATGTAAGGCTTCTGTAGTAGCAGAATCAGAATTAGTTAGGTAACATTGATACATAAGAGGTTGTATTTACATAATAATGCTTATGTGAGATATTTGTCATTAGAATGTCTTCTTTTGGATAATACTGTTTGCAGTTATGCCTTCTCTGCCAGGGCTTAGTCACATTGGGCCCCAGAGAGGGGAGAGGTCAGGCCTGTCTTCTTATGGGAATGTGTCTAATTATTTACATGTCTCCTCTGAGGTTTCCCTTATCTTGATTTAGTATATGACCTAAGAGGCTCACTGTCTTTTCTGATCTTGTCCAGGAAGGGGTGTATTTGATATATGCCATTGGATGAGGTAATGTTTTTGGTTCTAAGTGGTACCAAGAACAAGATAAGAACTTAGTTTAGGAGACCAAACTGAATGCTGTCTGGCTATGTGTGTCTTTGCTATAAAGGATCTCAGTTGCCAATATGTAAGCACTCTCAGAGAATTCATTTATAGACACTGAATTGATCTGAGAGTCACAGGGCTATAGTGACACTCATATAATTAAAGATGGACTTTATGATAACTCTGACTTGTGTGTGGTTTGCTCTCTCGTGATTTGGTAATACAGGACATTTCCATGACACTTCTCTCCTATGTGTGCTCTCTGATGACCTTTAAGCTCAGCTGTTGTTTTAAAACATTTTCTACAGTCAGATCAATGGTCCTTTCTGTTGACCTTGGTGTCTTTTTAAGGTGCTTAGTCGAGAAAACCTCTTTCCACAGTCAGAGCAGGAGTAAGGCTTCTCTCCTGTGTGTGTTCTCTGATGACGATTTAACTCAGTTGATGTTGTGAAGCATTTTACACAGTCAGAGCATACGTAAGGCTTCTCTCCTGTATGCATACGTTCATGTGATTTTAAGTTGCTCAGTAGAGAGAACCTCTTCCCACAGTCAGAACAGGAGTAAGGATTCTCTCCTGTATGTATACGTACATGTGCTTTTAAGTTGCTCAGTTGAGAGAAACTCTTTCCACAGTCAGAGCAGGAGTAAGGCTTCTCTCCTGTGTGTGTTCTCTGATGACGTTTTAGTTCAGTTGATGTTGTGAAGCATTTTACACAGTCAGAGCATACGTAAGGCTTCTCTCCTGTATGTATGCGTTCATGTCGTTTTAAGTTGCTCAGTAGAGAGAAACTCTTTCCACAGTCAGAGCAGGACACAGGCTTCTCTCCTGTGTGTATCCGTTCATGCACTCTCTGATGAATGATCAGAACCTCTAATGTTGTGAAATTCTTTCCACAGTCAGTACAGGAATACAGATTCTCTCCTGTGTGTATTTTTAGGTGTATTTTCAGCTTTGATAGAAATGGGAAAATCTCCTCACAATGTGGGCAGTGATGAGATCTCTTAGCGCTATGATCTTCCTGCTGTTGCTCTCTGGATGCAGAGAACGTGGCAACATCGTTTCCTGTGTGAACAACATCAGAAGAACTAGTCAGTTGGTGGACAAACTTACTCATTCAAGGGTTTTTCTTTATTTTTACTATTTTCTACATTGTAGAATAAGTGAAGACATCGAAACTATGAAATAACACATATGGAATCATGTAGTAACCAAAAAAGTATTAAAATAAATCTAAATATATTTTAGATTCTTCAAAGTAGCCATCCTTTGCCTTGATGACAGCTTTGCACACTTGGCATTATCTCAACCAGCTTCACCTGGAAGGCTTTTCCAACAGTCATGAAGGAGCTCCTACTTATGCTGAGCACTTGTTGGCTGATTTTCCTTCACTCTGCAGTCCAACTCATCCTAAACCATCTTAATTGGGTTGAGGTCGGGGGATTGTGGAGGCCAGGTCATCTGATGCAGCACTCCATCACTCTCATTCTAAGTCAAATAGCCCTTACACAGCCTGGAGAGGTGTTTTGGGTCATTGTCCTGTTGAAAAACAAATCAGTCCCACTAAGCCCATACCAGATGGGATGGCATATTGCTGCAGACTGATGTGGTAGCCATGCTGGTTAATAAATCACTGAGTGTTACCAGCAAAGCACTCCACCATCACACCTCCATGCTTCACGGTGGGAACCACACATGCAGAGATCACTCATTCACCTACTCTGCATCTCACAAAGACACAGAAGTTGGAACCAAAAATCTGAAATTTGGACGAATCACACCAAATTACAGATTTCCCCTGGTCTAATGTCAATTGCTCGTGTTTCTTAGCCCAAGCAAGTCTCTTCTTATTGGTGTCCTTTAGTAGTGGTTTATTTGCATCAATTCGACCATGAAGGCCTGATTCACACAGTCTCCTCTGAACAGTTGATGTTGATGTGTCTGTTACTTGAACTCTGAAGCTGGTAACTCTAATGAACTTATCCCCTGCAGCAGAGGTAACTCTGGGTCTTCATTTCCTGTGGCAGTCCTCGTGAGAGTCAGTTTCATCATAGCGCTTGATGGTTTTTGCAACTGCGCTTGAAGAAACTTTCAAAGTTCTATAAAATGTTCCGCATTGATTGACCTTCATGTCTTAAAGTAATGGACTGTCATTTCTCTTTGCTTATTTGAGCTGTTCTTGACATAATATGGCCTTGCTCTTTTACCAAATAGGGCTTTCTTCTGTATACCACCCCTACCGTGTCACAATACAACTGATTGGCTAAAACGCATTAAGGAAAGAAATTCCACAAAGTAACTTTCAACAAGGCACACCTGTTATTAATTGAAATGCATTCCAGGTGACTTCCTCATAAAGCTGGTTGAGAGAATGCCAAGAGTGTGCAAAGCATTCATCAAGGCAAAGGGTGGCTACTTTGAAGAATCTCACTTTTTTGGTTACTACATGATTACATATGTGTTACTTAAAGTTTGTTTTCGCTTATATTACAATGTAGAAAATAATAAAAATAAATAAAACCTTGGAATAAGTAGGTGTCCAAACCTTTGACTGGTACTGTCCATGTCAATCAAATTTATTTTATAAACACTTTTTACATCAGCAGTTGTCACAAAATGCTTTTCAGAAACTCAGCCTAAAACACCAATTAGCAAACAATGCAGGTGTAGAAGCACAGCGGCTCGGAAAAGTTAGAAAGAAATGTAGAGAGGAACCAGGCCCAAAGGGGTGGCCAGTCCTCTTCTGTCTGTACCGGGTGACATATGTATTCATATCAGTAGGCTGTACAATACAGGGGAATAAAACTATTCTAAAAGTGGGTAAGAGATGAAAGCTAAAAAGGGGCTTGTCATCCTCTACTCACTATCACAAGGGTTAGTAACGACACAGACTAATTTCATATCATCCTCCACTCACTATAACAAGGGTTAGAAACTACACAGACTCATTTCATATCATCCTCCACTCACTATCACATCATCCTCCACTCACTATCACAAGGGTTAGTAACTACACAGACTCATTTCATATAATCCTCCACTCACTATCACAAGGGTTAGTAACCACACAGACTCATTTCATATCATCCTCCACTCACTATCACAAGGGTTAGTAACGACAGACTCATATCATCCTCCACTCACTATCACAAGGGTTAGTAACTACAGACTCATTTCATATAATCCTCCACTCACTATCACAAGGGTTAGTAACTACACAGACTCATTTCATATCATCCTCCACTCACTATCACAAGGGTTAGTAACTACACAGACTCATTTCATATCATCCTCCACTCACTATCACAAGGGTTAGTAACTACACAGACTCATTTCATATCATCCTCCACTCACTATCACAAGGGTTAGTAACTACACAGACTCATTTCATATCATCCTCCACTCACTATCACAAGGGTTAGTCACTACACAGACTCACTTCATATCATCCTCCACTCACTATCACAAGGGTTAGTCACTACACAGACTCACTTCATATCATCCTCCACTCACTATCACAAGGGTTAGTCACTACACAGACTCATTTCATATTATCCTCCACTCACTATCACAAGGGTTAGTCACTACACAGACTCACTTCATATCATCCTCCACTCACTATCACAAGGGTTAGTAACTACACAGACTCATTTCATATCATCCTCCACTCACTATCACAAGAGTTAGTCACTACACAGACTCATTTCATATTATCCTCCACTCACTATCACAAGGGTTAGTAACTACAGACTCATTTCATATAATCCTCCACTCACTATCACAAGGGTTAGTAACTACACAGACTCATTTCATATCATCCTCCACTCACTATCACAAGGGTTAGTAACTACACAGACTCATTTCATATCATCCTCCACTCACTATCACAAGGGTTAGTAACTACACAGACTCATTTCATATCATCCTCCACTCACTATCACAAGGGTTAGTAACGACAGACTCATATCATCCTCCACTCACTATCACAAGGGTTAGTAACTACACAGACTCATTTCATATCATCCTCCACTCACTATCACAAGGGTTAGTCACTACACAGACTCATTTCATATTATCCTCCACTCACTATCACAAGGGTTAGTCACTACACAGACTCACTTCATATCATCCTCCACTCACTATCACAAGGGTTAGTAACTACACAGACTCATTTCATATCATCCTCCACTCACTATCACAAGGGTTAGTAACTACACAGACTCATTTCATAGAACTTTAAAACACTGGCAGATTGTCTACTTCACTTCTTTAGTCTACTAATAAAACAAATGCTGACAATACTGGTGTCAAACCATGCAAGTCTCAGTAGCATGAAACAACATCTACCTTCTCATTGAAACAGTTAATCATGAAACAGTTCTACTGCAACTTTTCATACACAGTGGGAAGTTGGAATGAACAACAAACTTAGATAGAACCTGCTCTTACCATGAGAAACAGATTCCCCAATCTTCTCCTCCTCCTCTTCTTCATCTTTAATGATGACATTCAGCTCCAGTGTTTGACTGCAGTCTTCCAGCTTCACTGATGCCATCTCTGGATCCTGCAGTGCAAACTGGGCTCCACTGTCACAATCAGGGCCCAGTGAATGAATATGGGTTTGGATATAGTCTGGAATGAGAGAGGCAGGCTGGGTTTGTACTCACTATTGATGTAACCGGCCTCAGACTTAATTCTAGTCGTCCTGTAGTAACAATGAGACACAAACATTATTGTCTTGACAGTTCTGGCTCTTTATTTATTCTCTAAAAATATATTATATTTCTTCTTGTTCAATTATCTAATTCAGTTCTTGACTTGGACTGAAATAGATACCGGTACTGTTTATATTTAGGTGCAGGAGCTCCACAACACTGTGGAGCTAATATTCTATAAGAGGATATGGTAGTGAGAGGAAGCCCGCTGACAGGCAGTGGGAGAAGACGGAACGAGATGGATTTTGGCCGACATTCTGCAAATGTTCTAAATCGATGAAACACCTGATCTCAGTACAGTTCCAAAACAAAAATATTTGATGAACAGAGTGGACTAAGATCTGTAGACTTTACCATTTGCAACAGTTTTAAATAATTGCGTAATTTAGAAGGAACGTAAAAGCGAATTGAGTTATTGCACACGAGCGATTCACAGAAGAGTTCCCTAACAGAAATGTGCAGATGTGTTGTATAACGCACCAGTAGGATCTCGCTGACTCGTGCTTGGCTCTGCCCACTATGACTGATCTGTTCCCATTGGAAACGACCAGCATTAGTTATAAAAACAACTTGTGCAATTCTCCATTCATTCAGGGAGTGAGCTGCACATCATTGGGTGAGTCAGTGAAACTGGAAAGCTTGATTAGGACTATAACTTCCTCCTCATATTGTACAATGTGTTTCTCCTCACACCTGGCCTAGGCTATTGATGGATTAGAGACAAGGTTGTTTTTATTGACCTCAGATTCTCCATTTGTCAGTGTCAAAGCAGCCTGTCATTTTGGTCATTTGAGAGGTATTAAACCTGGACGACGCGGCACAGAATTGGCCCAGCGGTGTCCGGGTTTGGCTGTCAGTGTAAATAACAATTGGGTCTTAACTGACTTGCCTAGTTAAATAAAATAATAATTTACCTTTTAAGATTCTGTGAAAGTCTCCAGTCATCTAAAATTGCATGAAATTTGTTTTTAAAAGGCCACATTTTTCCTGAACTCTAGGCTACAAAAAATGAACAACTTCCGCAAGTGGCTCCACACCTCTGCTCTTTGCCAGAACGCTAAAGCCACAATAATGCATGCAATACTTTATTATAAAGGTATTTTATTTAATGTGTTCTGGTACCTCAGAGCCCCCCAGGTCACCCCCCCCCCCCCCCTCTTGGGATCACTTCCTTGTCATGGTATCTCTGTGCATTCAAATTGCCATCGATAAAATGCAATTGTGTTTGTTGTCTGTAGCTTATGCCTGCCCATATCATAACCCTGATACCACCATGGGGCACTCTGTTCACAACACTGACATCAGCAAACCACACGCCCACACAACACCATACACGGCAGTCTGCAGATGTGAGGATATTTGGGCATACTGACAAATTCTCTAAAACAACAAAGGTAGAGAAATTAACATTAACTGATCTGGCAACAGCTCTGGTGGAAAAATCCTGCAGTCAGTTTGCCAATTGCATGCTCCCTTAAAACTTCAGACATCTGTGGCTTTGTGTTGTGTGAAAAAAAACAGCCCATTTGAGTGGCATTTTTGTATTTATTAGAGATCACCATAAGCTGCTGCCAAGCACCTACTCTTGTCTCCAGCACAAGGTGCACCTGTGTAAGATAATCATGCTATTTAATCAGCTTCTTGATATGCCACACCTGTGAGGTGGATGGATTATCTTGGCAAAGGAGAAATGCTCACTACCGGGGATGTAAAACAAATGTGCACAAAATTTGACCGAAATAAGTTTGTGTGTGTGGAACATTTCTGGGATATTTTATTTCACCTCATGAAACCAACACTTTGCATGTTTCGTTTATATGTTTGTTCAGTGTATACAGTATTTTTTTTTTATCATGCAAAAACTATCAATAACGAAATGTAAATTAAACTAAATCAGCCTGCTTTTCTGTTCTAACCAGGTCCCTACACAGGCTGAGAAGGATCCTGTAAGAGCAGAACATTATCTGGTGACAGTAGTCCTTGTAGTCTTGGAGGCCCAGAAACTTCTCAGCTGCAGATATAATGATGTCCAGCTTCTTGGACTTCATGAGCAGTACAATTAATAACTGTGGCTATGAATACTAAAATATCCACCTTCACAATATGGGTATCCAGATCACTTGATTGACGTACAACATTTACAACTGGTTGTGGTGCATCCACCTCCATTATTCTATAGAACTGTGGCCTCTTGCCCTTATAACTCTCTTAAATACACTCAGGATGTAGTCATTAAAACTCGTTTTTCAACCACTCCACAAATTTCTTGTTAACAAACTAAAGTATTTGCAAGTCAGTTAAGACATCTAATTTGTGCATGGCACAAGTCATTTCTCCAACAATTGTTTACAGACAGATTATTTCACTTCCACTTATAATTCACTGTATCACAATTCCAGTGGGTCAGAAGTTTACATACACTAAGTTGACTGTGCCTTTAAAACAGCTTGGAAAACGATGTCATGGCTTTAGAAGCTTCTGATAGGCTAATTGACATTTGAGTCAATTGGAGATGTACCTGTGGATGCATTTCAAGGCCTACCTTCAAATAAATAAGCCAAGACATCAGAAAAAACAATTGTAGACCTCCACAAGTCTGGTTCATCTTTGGGAGCAATTTCCAAACACCTGAATGTAACACGTTCATCTGTACAAAAAATTGCATGCAAGTATAAACACCTTCTTTGGGATTTGGTTGGCGGATCGCATCCAACTCTTAGGTGCCTACACCTCCACCTACTGTACTGGTGTGAGGCCATTCATAGCCTACATACATTCAATTCATTAATATGCTAATTAATACAAAATTGCCCCACCAACTATTTGCCCTCTAAAAAAATGTGAGGAAAAATGTTATTGGTTCGTGCAGGAGACTGTGACCTCCTCCTCAGCCCCAATTGGCAGTACGCCCAGAACATTGTTCTGTTTCAAGGTCTCAGCACACGCAACAGCAAAATGTTAATTATGAATTATCAATAATGAATAAGCTAAATCATGCAAATATAACTTGTCTGAGTAAGCAGTGTAAAGGAGAACTAACGGGACTGCCCCGGCAGAGCTCCCGACCGACGTATACTATGGTTCTTTAAGTTTGATGGAACCTCTCTAGCTTGTTGATAATAAAGAATGATTCCTTTAAGTTTGACTTGTGGTGATTTTCTATAAACGCTAAAAAAAAAACACCCCAGACCATGACGGACCCTCCACCTCACTCTGAAAAACACCAAAAGAAAGATGCCCAGGGTCCCTGCTGATCTGCGTGAATGTGCTTTAGGCATTCCGCAAGGAGGCATGAGGACTGCAGATGTGGCCAGGGCAATAAATTGCAATGTCCGTACTGTGAGACACCTAAGACAGCGCTACAGGGAGAAAGGACGGACAGCTGATCGTCCTCGCAGTGGCAGACCACGTGAAACAACACCTGCACAGGATCGGTACATCCGAACATCACACCTACAGGACAGGTAGAGGATGGCAACAACTGCCCAAGTTACACCAGGAACGCACAATCCCTCCATCAGTGCTCAGACTGTCCGCAATACGCTGAGAGAGGCTGGACTGAGGGCTTGTCGGCCTGTTGTCAGGCAGGTCCTTACCAGACATCACCAGCAAAAACTTTGCCTATGGGCACAAATTCCCCCCAGAAATGTCTGGGAACTTGCAGGTGCCTTGGTGGAAAAGTGGGGCAACATCTCACAGTAAGAACTGGCAAATCTGGTGCAGTCCATGAGGATGAGATGTACTGCAGTACTTAAACAGTTCATCATGAAACAGTTCTACCGCAACTTTTCATACACAGTGGGAAGTTGTAACGAACAACAAAATTAGATAGAACCTGCTCTTACCATGAGAAACCGATGTCCCAATCTTCTCCTCCTCTTCTTCCTCTTTAATGTTGACATTCAGCTCCAGTGTTTGACTGCAGTCTTCCAGCTTCACTGATGCCATCTCTGGATCCTGCAGTGCAAACTGGGCTCCACTGTCACAAACAGGACCCAGTGACTGTCGGTTTGGACTCAGTGTGGAAGGAGAGAGGCGGGCTGGGATTGTCCTCACTGTTGATGTTAACGGCCTCATACCTGAGTCTGCAAGTAGTACAAGAGAACCAGACACAAAAGTTATTTTCTTGAAAGTTCTGGCAAGGTCTTTCTTCTCTATAAAATATATTCTATTTTTTCTTGTTCAATTATCTAATTCAGTGCTTGACTTGGACTGAAATAGTTGCCGATACTCATTTTGGGTGCCGGTACTGTTTATATTTAGGTGCAGGAGCTCCACAATACTTTTGAGCTAAAACTTAACCTGTAGTAGATAAATGCATAAATGCCTCAAAAACCATTTAGTACAAGGTTACAGATTGTTTTAGGCAGCATGATGTGCTATTTTCCTTAATAACTTTCTATTCACTATTTTACTTTAAAAAAAAACAATTGTATTTCCTGTTCACACCATAGTAACGTTTATAGATAAAGACAAACTGAATTTGTCAACGTTATTACACATGTAGAAAAAAGATAAATCATTACATTTAAAGATAATCAAAACAGTAAACCGTAGCTGTAAAATTGTCTCCCTCTGCTACATCCACACTTCCTGCACTGAAGTCCGTTGACGCAGACCGAGCGGTGCCGCCATTTAACCAGCTTGTGAATTTTTCCATTCATGGAGCTCTACGGATAATTCATTCGACCTCATGACTTGGATTTTGCTCTGACGTGCACTGTCAAATGTGGGCCCTTATATAGACAGGTGTGTGCCTTTCCAATCATGTCCAATCAATTTAAATTTACCACAGATTGACAACAATCAAGTTATAGAAATATTTCAGGGATGATCAATGAAAACAAGATGCACCTGAGCTCAATGTCGATTCTCATAGCAAAGGGTTTGAATACTTTTGTAAATAAGGTATTTCTGTTTTTAATTTTTCATAAATGTGAAAACATTCCTAAAAATCTGCGTTTGCTTTGTCATTAATGGGGTATTGTATGTAGATTGATGAGGAACGTTTTTTAATTAATTAATTTTAGAATAAGGTACCTTCTCCGCTATGCAATCTGGTTTCCGAGCTGGTCATGGGTGCACCTCAGCCACGCTCAAGGTCCTAAACGATATCATAACCACCACCGATAAAAGACAGTCCTGTGCAGCAGTCTTCATCGACCTGGCCAAGGCTTTCGACTCTGTCAATCACCGCATTCTTATCGGCAGACTCAACAGCGTTGGATTCGCAAATGACTGCCTTGCCTGGTCCACCAACTACTTTTCTGATAGAGTTCAGTGTGTCAAATTGGAGGGCCTGTTGTCCGGACCTCTGGCAGTCTCTATGGGCGTGCCACAGGGTTCAATTCTCGGGCCGACTCTTTTCTCTGTATATATCAATGATGTAGCACTTGCTGTTGGTGATGCTCTGATCCACCTCTATGCAGACGACACCATTCTGTATAAATCTGGCCCTTCTTTGGGCACTGTGTTAACAAACCTCCAGATGAGCTTAAATGCCATTCAACACTCCTTCCGTGGCCTCCAACTGCTCTTAAACGCAAGTAAAACTAAATGCATGCTCTTCAGCCGATCGCTGCCCGCACCCGCCCGCCCGACTAGCATCACTACTCTGGACAGTTCTGACTTAGATTATGTGGACAACTACAAATACCTAGGTGTCTAGTTAAGACTGTAAAATTTCCTTCCAGACTCACATTAAGCATCTCCAATCCAAAATAAAATATAGAATTGGCTTCCTATTTTGCAACAAAGCCTCCTTCACTCGTGCAGCTAAATACACCCTCGTAAAACTGACTATCCTACCAAATCCTTGACTTTGGCGATGTCATTTACAAAATAACCTCCAACACTCTACTCAACAAATTGGATGCAGTCTATCACAGTGCCATCCGTTTTGTCACCAAAGCCTCATATACTACCCACCACTGCGACATGTACGCTCTCGTTGCCTGGCCATCGCTTCATACTCGTCGCCAAACCCACTGGCTCCAGGTCATCTATAAGTCTTTGCTTGGTAAAGCCCCACCTTATCTCAGCTCACTGTTCACCATAACAATACCCACCCGTAGCACGCGCTCCAGCAGGTACATCTCTCTAGTCACCCCCAAAGCCAACTGCTCCTTTGGCCACCTGTCCTTCCAGTTCTCTGCTGCAAATGACTAACTAATTGCAAAAATCACTGAAGCTGGAGACACTCACTAACTTTAAGCATCAGCTGTCAGAGCAGCTTACCGATCACTGCACCTGTACACAGCCCATCTGTAAATAGCCCACCCAACTACCTCATCCCCATCTTATTTATTTTTGCTATTTTGCACCCCAGTAACTCTACTAGCACATCATCATCTGCACATCTATCACTCCAGTGTTAATGCTAAATAGTAATTATTTCACCACTACGGCCTATTTATTTCCTTACCTCTCTAATCTTACTACATTTACACACACTGCATATATATGTTTCTATTGTGTTATTGACTGCACGTTTGTTTACTCCATGTGTAACTCTGTGTTTGTGTCGCACTGCTTTGCTTTATCTTGGCCAGGTCACAGTTGTAAATGAGAACTCGTTCTCAACTGGCCCACCACCTGGTTAAATAAAGGTGAAATAAAATAAATAAAACAGTTCTACAGCAACGTTTCATACACAGTGGGAAGTTGGAATGAAAAACACCAACTTAAGATAGATAGAACCTGCTCTTACCATGAGAAACAGATGTCCCAATCTTCTCCTCCTCTTCTTCATCTTTAATGTTGGCATTCAGCTCCAGTGTTTGACTGCAGTCTTCCAGCTTCACTGATGCCATCTCTGGATCCTGCAGTGCAAACTGGGCTCCACTGTCACAATCAGGACCCAGTGACTGTAGGTTTGGACTCAGTGTGGAAGGCGAGAGGAAGGCTGGGTTTGTCCTCACTGTTGATGTTACTGGCCTCAGACTTAATCTGAGTCGGCCAGTAGTAATAAAGAGAAACGGACACAAAAGTTAGTGCCAGAACTGTCAAGACTTACTTTATTCTCAAAAAATATGGTTAATATTTAGGTGCAGGAGCTCCACAATACTGTTGAGCTAATATTCTATAAGAGGAACATGAGCTCAAACAGTAGAAATTTGAGGTGCTGGTACTCAGCTCCGGTGAGCTCCTGTTCAAGTCAAGCACTGATCTCATTTCAATAGATCTGGTAACTAAGCATTGACAACAAAACACGAATTCATTCACATTAGACAAAGTATACACTTTAAATTAGGCTACACAACTTAAATTCACTTAATCTATAGTAGATTTCCTTAATTCACATAAATGCCTCAAAAACATTTAATACAGGGTTGCAGTATGTTTCAGGGAGCACTCTGTACTATTTTCCTGAATAACCTGGTCTTCACTGTATTATTTAAATCAAAAACCAATAGTATTTCCCGTTCACACCATAGTAACATTTACAGATAGACAGAAACAACTGAATGTCTCTGAATATTAGTACACATGTAGAAAACTGATAATCATTACATTTAGCTCCAAAACAGTAGTGCAACCGTAAATTTGTCTTTCTCTGCTGCACCCTCAGTGCCTGAACTGAAGTACGTTGATGCAGACCGAGGGGGAACCGCCATTTTACCATCTCCTGAACTTTACACAAAACCAAAAACGACATGTAAAACGAACCCAGAAATCTAAAATAAATTGATCCTTAATGAAATTACCTTGACGAAATTATATACATCCACTCAGACTAACCCAAAGTCTCTATGTGATATGTAAAAAAAAGTGATCACGTTCACTCATGCGGTTTGACATAAAAATAGCACATAAAACCTTTATCAAACCTGATAATACCTTGACGTAGTTGTTACCTAGAATGTTATTACATGTTCTTATTAGAACGTGCTATTACATACCAGTAGTAATACATTAGAAACGGACACTAAAGTTGTCGTCTCGACTGCACAATTCTGGCGTATCCTTTATTCTGAAGAATGATGCGCGCCTGCGCAGAACTTCCTGTTCCCCACTACCAGTTTCTCAACCCAGAGACGTAACACCGCGAGACTTCAGAGAACGCTTGTGAAGTGGACCAATCCGGGGTTTGACAATTCTGATACTCTTGCAGCGGCTAATGGGCATCCTAATAAATACCAAAAAGATTCCGTCGGCACACACTTGAAACATGGCCATTCTTTTATCAATTTCATAACTGCAATGGCTTATTCACAATAGCTCTCACTGCGTATCTTACGTATCTCAGCATCACGTGAGTAGGCAGACACTCTTCACTCTTCCAGCGAAACTCCAGATATAACACATTTAACGGTGCCCTGCTCCGAAAAACAATGCTCTCTCCTTCTGCTCTTCTGAGACGCATGAAATCAAAACAAAACCACTACTGGTCACTGACTGACTCTACCTTTCCTCATGCCTCCTTTACCATCTTCCTGACCTCAAATGATCTCCCAAAATGCACAATTGTTGATGAATCGCGCTCCAAAAGAAACCAATGTTCGTTTACAACCTTTGGTCGGTTTGCTCCATTTTTCGTTGTCTCCGTCTTCCATTGATACTTACCAACTTTATTCAACTGGGAGATATCAGACTCGAACAGCACATCCGCTTCGCAATATTTCCCTCCCCAAAACCAGACACACCCCGCTACGGACTAACTCCTGAATGTACAGTATAATCCTGCATTGAATAAAGCCAACAACTACAGGTTAAATGACAATTTCACGCTGGTTTAGTAATGGCATCAGTGGCGATGTCTATCATAGACTTTATTTCGCCCAAAATTGTCCGCCTGTTTTGATCCAAAACTAGCCGAAGGTCAGCCTGATCAGCTTGTACTCATTGAAATGCATTAGATACACGAATACGTGTATACAATATTGCATGAGTTTGATTATTTTTTGATATACACAATATAATGAAATATATTTATTTAAAATTAAAATAAAAAATCGAATATCTTGTAAGATGTTCTGATATAGACAGAATGACTGAAAATTACCTGTCATTTTAAAATCATTAATTTACAATTTCACAATGGAATTTATTACAATTTATAACTGTCATGTCTCCAAACTGGGAGAAGCAGAAAGAGCAAGTCATTCACCCGACATTTGTTCCTCATGACCGCAACACAACGATACGAGGATAATTGTAAGAATCAACATTTCTGAAAACGTTTCTGTTAATGTCGCAAACTATTATTTTCTCTAGGCTAACATAAGCAACTCTGCCTGGATACTTACATGCTAACTAATAAGCTACCGTTAACATGCTAGTTAACACTAACTTAGTTGCTAGATAGGCGGGAAAGCAGGGCCAACATATTTGATGGTTGTACAAACTGTCAGCTAGTTTACTGTATCGGTTTAGCTAACTACGGTTAGCTTTGTTTTCTGGTAACGGGTGTGGAGTCATTATTTGACCATTAAAAAAAATGAACTAGCTAGACATCAACGTTACTCTCTGGGTACCTACGGTGAAGCTGGTTGGTTTGCTAACTAACTGTAGTATGGGTTAGCTATCTAGCTAGCTAAGAATGTTAGCTCACAGGGGAGCTAATCGCCTAATCTTACTACATTTGCACACACTGCATATAATTGTTTCTATTGTGTTGACTGAACGTTTGTTTATCCCATGTGTAACTCTGTGTTGTTTTTGTCGCACTATTTTGCTTTATCTTGGCCAGGTCGCAGTTGTAAATAAGAACTTGTTCTCAACTAGCCTACCTGGTTAAATAAAGTTGAAATAAATCAAATAAAAATAATTAACTTCCAGGGTTTCAAACAGTCTATTGACACAGATTAAGGTTAAGCAACATTGGTGGTAAGAACACAAAGGACTGTGCCCACAAGGTCATGGACCGGTATGTCACATCTTTAGAATGGATCCAGTAAGTAATTTTAAAGGTATCGTTAGTGATAAACTGTCTGCAACAAAGACAGTAAATCCAAGAGCCTTATCTCCTCAGCAGTTTGAAAGTGTTCAATTCACAAAGAACATATTATGTGTGCTTGACTTTCAGGCTCTTTACCAATGGCCTTGGTAAATGGCCCTACTTCTAGAAGTAGTGGGTGGAGGAGTCAGGCGCAGAGAGCAGGGTAGTAGATACGTGGATAGTTTATTCCCAAAGCAACAGTGTCGGTCAACGCCACACACACGGACGCTAAAAGACCCAGGACGAAACTGTTTGGGAAAAATAACACACACACACACACACACCCCACATAACAGAAAACAAGCCCGGCTGGTAGGCCCGCGACGACGACGTCGCCCGAACAGGAAGAGGCACCATCTTCGGCGGGATTCGTGACACAACGGCCATCACGCAAAACGGGGATTAGGAAACACAACTGTGTACACTTGTCAACCGTACCTATAAACACGTCATTATTCTGTAGGATATTTTGTATTAATAACTGGGTGGTTTGAGCCCTGAAAGCTGATTGGCTAACAGCCATAGTATATTTAAGCAATAATATATGAGAGCCCATGTGTTATGATGACATTTATCATGGCTGTGAGTGTCATAGCCATAAAAGAAAAGAAAAGTCCTCAGGGTTTTGTGGTGCCGTAACCACACAATACATGGTTACAGTCTGTATCCAGGCACGCTGAGTTGCGTTGTGCATAAGAAAAGCCTTTACTACACCCTCCCATTGCTTAAAGGGTCACTAAGGTCGCACAATCAAAATGACCTGCTCTGTCTGTTCTAATAGGCTAGATTCTTATTTTGTCTTCTAAACCAATTATTAATTTGCATGGTGGTAATTTGTGTGGTCCCTTTTTGAGAAGAATGGCTTTAGGAGCTTGTTAATTTTGAATGAGGTGATCATGTGACCTTAATGACCTTTTAACCTATTGACTCGCAAGTTCTAAAAGTGTATAACGGTCTGCCCAACGTGACATTTTCTCAAATTCTGTTTTATTTATTTTGCTATGCTTTAGCCATAATAAATGCTTCACCATGTTTCTTTTCTCCGTTAGACTCTATAGTATGTCATTATGCTGGTTTTGTTCTGCTTTCTGGCCTGTTATCAATTAGTCCTTATTATTACTTCATTTCATCACACAGCCTACTGGTCCTGCATTTAAATGCAGTGAAGCATTCTCTTGAATAATTAGCCTACAGTAGACAATGGCCTTAATAATAAAGGCTTTAGCATTTTTTTTCATTAGTACAGATCAACTCTCTGGAACAGCTATCATTTATTTTGTGTTGTTTACACTGTTCCAAGCCATCAGTAAATAAATAAATAAATAAATATATATATATATATATATAGCAGAATACAGCACTTGTTTGGCACATGCAGCGCTGGCTCCTTCCTCTCTCTATGAGCTCAAGCCAAATGTCTTTCATACGCCTGACATTGACTTTGTCTCCTGAGCGACCAGTCGGCAAAACATTCCCCCATTTTCAAGTAGATTTATTTATATATTTTTACTTGTGATCTCCGCTTACTGACAAATATATTAGGCTACAGTGTTCAGATTTGACCAATGAATGTGATTATAATAGTCTATTAGGGAGGAGTGAAAGAGACAACTTGCACCATTCAAACAGGCCCTCGTCTTTTCTACACTGCGTGCAAGTTTGAGCCTGGCCCTAATCAATTGTCAGCCCCTAAGAAGGACAACTTTAACCAAATTTATCTTGTAAATTGCTTTTTGTAAACACATTTATCCACTTATAAATTATTCTGAATAAATGTAATAAATGATCATTATTACTGCACAACACAAAATAGCCACCATTGGTTAGTGATAAACCGTGGGTTTGAGCCCTGAGTGCTGATTTAAGTGCCGTGGGGAACCTGTAAGATAATCCATATCTATTAGTCTTTTCTATAATTTACTGTGTTTATTTTGGTTACAGCTGCAGTCAAGAAATGGAACAGCCAGGCCACTGACCATGATGTTCGGAGAGCTGTGGCAGACCACCTCAAGCATGTGTAACCGATGTGAAATGGCTAGCTATTTAGCGGTGGTGCGCGCTAATAGCGTTTCAATCGGTGACGTCACTCGCTCTGAGACCTGAAGTAGTTGTTCCCCTTGCTCTGCAAGGACCGCAGCTTTTGTGGAGCGATGGGTAACGATGCTTTGTGAGTGTCAGTTGTTGATGTGTGCATAGGGTCCCTGGTTCGAGCCCGGGTCGGGGCGAGGGGACGGATCAAAGTTATACGGTTACATTGATGCTGTTGACCCGGATCACTGGTTATTTTGGATATTTCACTTAGGGGTGTACTCACTTTTGTTGCCAGCGGTTTAGACATTAATGGCTGTGTGTTGAGTTATTTTGAGGGGACAGCAAATTTACACTGTTATACAAGCTGTACACTCACTACTTTACATTGTAGCAAAGTGTCATTTCTTCAGTGTTGTCACATGAAAAGATATACTCAA
>NW_027259548.1:0-28834 GCF_045791955.1 Oncorhynchus clarkii lewisi
ACAGCACATATGTCAGAGTCAAGGCCCGCGGGCCACATCCGGCCCGCAAGAAGGTTTTTTACGGCCCCTGGGATGATCTTGATTTATTATTAGAACCGGCCCGCAGCAAGCCGGCAGCCCGCAGATCTTTTACACGCACCAATACTACATTTCCCACAATGCAAAGGTGACGCACCGAGCAGTAGGCTGCTTCATTTCAATATTTATTGGCACAGCAGTCGTCAGCATCACAGTAAAATTAACTTTCAGATACCCATCAAAAATGGCAAAACGGAAGGTGGATACTGAGAACCAGGGGTTTCAAACAAGGTGGGAGTCGGAGTATATGTTCACGAAGGTAGCTGGAAAACCTGTGTGTCTTCTGTGTGGAGAAAGTGTGGCGGTACTGAAAGAGTATAATCTGAGACGACATTATGAAACGAAACACGCGGACACACACGCGGACGCAACTGTCAAGGCCAGTTTTATTTTGGCAGAAGAGATCGCTAAATCAGCCCGGCCATTTACGGAGGGGGATTTCATCAAAAACTGCATGATTAAAGTTTGTGACGAAGTTTGCCCAGAAAAAAGGCAACTCTTTTTAAATGTGAGTCTGAGCAGAAACACCATTGCCGAGAGAGTAGACCAGTTGTCCATCAATCTAAAAGAGCAGCTTGTGAAAAAGGGAAAAGATTTTATTGCATATTCCTTGGCTGTGGATGAGAGCACCGACATTTCTGACATTGCCCAGTTGTCAATTTTCATCCGCGGAGTGGACTCCAACCTAAGCGTGACAGAGGAGTTTTTGGCTTTACGTCCTATGCATGGCACAACTACGGGGCATGATTTGTATGAAGAGGTGTCAAGATGTGTAAATGAGATGGAGCTGCCTTGGGAAAAACTCGTGGGTTTGACAACCGACGGAGCACCTGCGATGTGTGGACACAGGAGCGGACTGGTGGCGAAGATACGGGAAAAGATGCTAGAGGAAAACGCGACAGGTGAGCTGACAGCTTATCATTGTATCATACACCAGGAAGCGTTGTGCGGTAAAGCCTTGAAAATGGAGCATGTAATGAGCATCATCACGCGCACAGTTAACTTTATCAGAGCCAAAGGTTTGAATCACCGCCAGTTCAAGGCATTTCTGACGGAGTTAGAAACGGAGCATGGTGATTTGCCTTATCACACAGAGGTGCGATGGCTAAGCCAGGGAAAGGTGCTTCAAAGATGTTTCGAGCTTCGTGAGGAGATTTGTCTGTTCTTGGACAGCAAAGGGAAAGACACAACACAACTCCGAGACGAAATGTTTCTGTGTGAAATGGCTTTTCTGTGTGACATTACGAGTCATCTGAATGCAATAAACTTGCAGCTGCAGGGTCGGGATCGTGTCATCTCTGATATGTACAGTACAGTGAAGGCATTTAAAACCAAACTGACTCTGTGGGAGACGCAGATGCGGAAAGAAAATTTGAGCCACTTTCCCAGCTGCCAGACCATGAAAGAGAAGCTCTCTACCAGTGCGTTCCCGAGCACACAGTTGGCTGATAAAATAGGTATGCTTGCCGCTGACTTTCGACGCCGATTTGCTGACTTTGAAGCACAAAAAAGCAGGTTGGAACTGCTCGGTAACCCATTTGCTGTTGACGTGGAAAGCTCACCACCAAACCTCCAAATGGAGTTGATTGACCTCCAATGCAATGATGCACTGAGGGCAAAATATGCGGCAGTGGGTGCTGCGGAGTTCGCCCGTTTCCTCCCCGGCACAATGCCCCAGCTGCGCATCCAGGCTGCTCAAACGTTGTCTATGTTTGGCAGCACATACCTGTGTGAACAACTGTTTTCTTTGATGAACCTGAACAAAACATCACACAGAAGTCGACTTACTGCTGAACACCTCCACTCAATTCTGAGGATTTCTTCAGCTCAGAGCCTTACCCCGAACATTGATGAACTTGTGGAAAAGATGGGACACCACCAAGTATCACCCTCAACCTCAAACAAGTGAACATTACTGTGCAATCACATATTTAGAGTTTTTACTCAGTTCAAGTTTAAAAGTTAAAATTTAATATTTGTTTTCACTGCATGTTACTTCTCCTTAAACAAAGTGTTGTTTTTGATTAATAGATTTTTGCACTTTATTTTTTTGTATTTCAATCCAATTATATTTTAAAAATATTTCAGTTGAGTGGATGATAGAAAATTGCTATTATTGTTTTTTCTTTGAAGTAAATTTAGCCCACTTTTGCTAAAATAGAAAATATAGTCTACTGATGGTGCCTTGAATACCGGTTTCTTTCATTTAATGTTCATGTTATGGGGATATTTATATAAAGGAAATTTGTCTTTTGTGTCTGTTGAAAATTAAAGATTACTGACAGAGCCATAAGAAAATATTGCTTTATTTATCTGATCATATTGTAATATATTTGTTAGGTTTTCAGTAGGTTCAATTAGGTTCACTAGACTATATGCGTCATTTAAAAAATTTTCAATGAACATTCGAACAGTCCGGCCCTCGTCTTGTAGCTGATTTTTTTATTTGGCCCTCCGTCCATTTGACTTTGACACCCCTGCTCTACAGTATAACCCACCTAATGTCACCAGTACTGTGCTCTACAGTATAACCCACCTAATGTTACCAGTACCGTGCTCTACAGTATAACCCACCAGCCTAATGTTACCAGTACCGTGCTCTACAGTATAACCCACCAGCCTAATGTTACCAGTACCGTGCTCTACAGTATAACCCACCTAATGTTACCAACACCGTGCTCTACAGTATAACCCACCAGCCTAATGTTACCAGTACCGTGCTCTACAGTATAACCCACCAGCCTAATGATACCAGTACCGTGCTCTACAGTATAACCCACCAGCCTAATGTTACCAGTACCGTGCTCTACAGTATAACCCACCTAATGTCACCAGTACTGTGCTCTACAGTATAACCCACCTAATGTTACCAGTACCGTGCTCTACAGTATAACCCACCAGCCTAATGTTACCAGTACCGTGCTCTACAGTATAACCCACCAGCCTAATGTTACCAACACCGTGCTCTACAGTATAACCCACCAGCCTAATGTTACCAGTACCGTGCTCTACAGTATAACCCACCAGCCTAATGTTACCAGTACCGTGCTCTACAGTATAACCCACCAGCCTAATGTTACCAACACCGTGCTCTACAGTATAACCCACCAGCCTAATGTTACCAGTACCGTGCTCTACAGTAAAACCCACCAGCCTAATGTTACCAGTACAGTGCTCTACAGTATAACCCACCAGCCTAATGTCACCAGTACCGTACTCTACAGTATAACCCACCAGCCTAATGTTACCAACACCGTGCTCTACAGTATAACCCACCAGCCTAATGTTACCAACACCGTGCTCTACAGTATAACCCACCAGCCTAATGTTACCAACACCGTGCTCTACAGTATAACCCACCAGCCTAATGTTACCAGTACCGTGCTCTACAGTATAACCCACCAGCCTAATGATACCAGTACCGTGCTCTACAGTATAACCCACCAGCCTAATGTTACCAGTACCGTGCTCTACAGTATAACCCACCTAATGTCACCAGTACTGTGCTCTACAGTATAACCCACCTAATGTTACCAGTACCGTGCTCTACAGTATAACCCACCAGCCTAATGTTACCAGTACCGTGCTCTACAGTATAACCCACCAGCCTAATGTTACCAACACCGTGCTCTACAGTATAACCCACCAGCCTAATGTTACCAGTACCGTGCTCTACAGTATAACCCACCAGCCTAATGTTACCAGTACCGTGCTCTACAGTATAACCCACCAGCCTAATGTTACCAACACCGTGCTCTACAGTATAACCCACCAGCCTAATGTTACCAGTACCGTGCTCTACAGTAAAACCCACCAGCCTAATGTTACCAGTACAGTGCTCTACAGTATAACCCACCAGCCTAATGTCACCAGTACCGTACTCTACAGTATAACCCACCAGCCTAATGTTACCAACACCGTGCTCTACAGTATAACCCACCAGCCTAATGTTACCAACACCGTGCTCTACAGTATAACCCACCAGCCTAATGTTACCAACACCGTGCTCTACAGTATAACCCACCAGCCTAATGTTACCAACACCGTGCTCTACAGTATAACCCACCAGCCTAATGTTACCAACACCGTTCTCTACAGTATAACCCACCAGCCTAATGTCACCAGCACTGTGCTCTACAGTATAACCCACCAGCCTAATGTTACCAGTACCGTGCTCTACAGTATAACCCACCAGCCTAATGTTACCAACACCGTGCTCTACAGTATAACCCACCAGCCTAATGTTACCAACACCGTGCTCTACAGTATAACCCACCAGCCTAATGTTACCAACACAGTGCTCTACAGTATAACCCACCAGCCTAATGTTACCAGTACCGTGCTCTACAGTATAACCCACCAGCCTAATGTTACCAACACCGTGCTCTACAGTATAACCCACCAGCCTAATGTTACCAACACCGTGCTCTACAGTATAACCCACCTAATGTTACCAGTACCGTGCTCTACAGTATAACCCACCAGCCTAATGTTACCAGTACCGTGCTCTACAGTATAACCCACCAGCCTAATGTTACCAGTACCGTGCTCTACAGTATAACCCACCAGCCTAATGTTACCAGTACCGTACTCTACAGTATAACCCACCAGCCTAATGTTACCAGTACCGTGCTCTACAGTATAACCCACCAGCCTAATGTTACCAGTACCGTACTCTACAGTATAACCCACCAGCCTAATGTTACCAGTACCGTGCTCTACAGTATAACCCACCAGCCTAATGTTACCAGTACCGTGCTCTACAGTATAACCCACCAGCCTAATGTCACCAGTACCGTGCTCTACAGTATAACCCACCAGCCTAATGTTACCAACACCGTGCTCTACAGTATAACCCACCAGCCTAATGTTACCAGCACTGTGCTCTACAGTATAACCCACCAGCCTAATGTTACCAACACCGTGCTCTACAGTATAACCCACCAGCCTAATGTTACCAGTACCGTGCTCTACAGTATAACCCACCAGCCTAATGTCACCAGTACCGTGCTCTACAGTATAACCCACCTAATGTTACCAGTACCGTGCTCTACAGTATAACCCACCAGCCTAATGTTACCAGTACCGTGCTCTACAGTATAACCCACCAGCCTAATGTTACCAGTACCGTGCTCTACAGTATAACCCACCAGCCTAATGTCACCAGTACCGTGCTCTACAGTATAACCCACCAGCCTAATGTTACCAGTACCATGCTCTACAGTATAACCCACCAGCCTAATGTTACCAGTACCATCCTCTACAGTATAACCCACCTAATGTCACCAGTACTGTGCTCTACAGTATAACCCACCTAATGTTACCAGTACCGTGCTCTACAGTATAACCCACCAGCCTAATGTTACCAGTACGTGCTCTACAGTATAACCCACCAGCCTAATGTTACCAGTACCGTGCTCTACAGTATAACCCACCTAATGTTACCAACACCGTGCTCTACAGTATAACCCACCAGCCTAATGTTACCAGTACCGTGCTCTACAGTATAACCCACCAGCCTAATGTTACCAGTACCGTGCTCTACAGTATAACCCACCTAATGTTACCAACACCGTGCTCTACAGTATAACCCACCAGCCTAATGTTACCAGTACCGTGCTCTACAGTATAACCCACCTAATGTTACCAACACCGTGCTCTACAGTATAACCCACCAGCCTAATGTTACCAGTACCGTGCTCTACAGTATAACCCACCTAATGTTACCAGCACCGTGCTCTACAGTATAACCCACCAGCCTAATGTTACCAGTACCGTGCTCTACAGTAAAACCCACCTAATGTTACCAGCACCGTGCTCTACAGTATAACCCACCAGCCTAATGTTACCAGTACCGTGCTCTACAGTATAACCCACCAGCCTAATGTTACCAGTACCGTGCTCTACAGTATAACCCACCTAATGTTACCAACACCGTGCTCTACAGTATAACCCACCAGCCTAATGTTACCAGTACCGTGCTCTACAGTATAACCCACCAGCCTAATGCCTAATACCAGTACCGTGCTCTACAGTATAACCCACCAGCCTAATGTTACCAGTACCGTGCTCTACAGTATAACCCACCTAATGTCACCAGTACTGTGCTCTACAGTATAACCCACCTAATGTTACCAGTACCGTGCTCTACAGTATAACCCACCAGCCTAATGTTACCAGTACCGTGCTCTACAGTATAACCCACCAGCCTAATGTTACCAGTACCGTGCTCTACAGTATAACCCACCTAATGTTACCAACACCGTGCTCTACAGTATAAACCACCAGCCTAATGTTACCAGTACCGTGCTCTACAGTATAACCCACCAGCCTAATGATACCAGTACCGTGCTCTACAGTATAACCCACCAGCCTAATGTTACCAGTACCGTGCTCTACAGTATAACCCACCTAATGTCACCAGTACTGTGCTCTACAGTATAACCCACCTAATGTTACCAGTACCGTGCTCTACAGTATAACCCACCAGCCTAATGTTACCAGTACCGTGCTCTACAGTATAACCCACCAGCCTAATGTTACCAGTACCGTGCTCTACAGTATAACCCAACCCACCAGCCTAACCGTGCTCTACAGTATAACCCACCAGCCTAATGTTACCAGTACCGTGCTCTACAGTATAACCCACCAGCCTAATGTTACCAGTACCGTGCTCTACAGTATAACCCACCCCACTACAGTATAACCCACCAGCCTAATGTTACCAACACCGTGCTCTACAGTATAACCCACCAGCCTAATGTTACCAGTACCGTGCTCTACAGTATAACCCACCAGCCTAATGTTACCAGTACAGTGCTCTACAGTATAACCCACCAGCCTAATGTCACCAGTACCGTACTCTACAGTATAACCCACCAGCCTAATGTTACCAACACCGTGCTCTACAGTATAACCCACCAGCCTAATGTTACCAACACCGTGCTCTACAGTATAACCCACCAGCCTAATGTTACCAACACCGTGCTCTACAGTATAACCCACCAGCCTAATGTTACCAACACCGTTCTCTACAGTATAACCCACCAGCCTAATGTCACCAGCACTGTGCTCTACAGTATAACCCACCAGCCTAATGTTACCAGTACCGTGCTCTACAGTATAACCCACCAGCCTAATGTTACCAACACCGTGCTCTACAGTATAACCCACCAGCCTAATGTTACCAACACCGTGCTCTACAGTATAACCCACCAGCCTAATGTTACCAGTACCGTGCTCTACAGTATAACCCACCAGCCTAATGTTACCAACACCGTGCTCTACAGTATAACCCACCAGCCTAATGTTACCAACACCGTGCTCTACAGTATAACCCACCTAATGTTACCAGTACCGTGCTCTACAGTATAACCCACCAGCCTAATGTTACCAGTACCGTGCTCTACAGTATAACCCACCAGCCTAATGTTACCAGTACCGTGCTCTACAGTATAACCCACCAGCCTAATGTTACCAGTACCGTACTCTACAGTATAACCCACCAGCCTAATGTTACCAGTACCGTGCTCTACAGTATAACCCACCAGCCTAATGTTACCAGTACCGTGCTCTACAGTATAACCCACCAGCCTAATGTTACCAACACCGTGCTCTACAGTATAACCCACCAGCCTAATGTTACCAGCACTGTGCTCTACAGTATAACCCACCAGCCTAATATTACCAACACCGTGCTCTACAGTATAACCCACCAGCTTAATGTTACCAGTACCGTGCTCTACAGTATAACCCACCAGCCTAATGTCACCAGTACCGTGCTCTACAGTATAACCCACCTAATGTTACCAGTACCGTGCTCTACAGTATAACCCACCAGCCTAATGTTACCAGTACCGTGCTCTACAGTATAACCCACCAGCCTAATGTTACCAGTACCGTGCTCTACAGTATAACCCACCAGCCTAATGTCACCAGTACCGTGCTCTACAGTATAACCCACCAGCCTAATGTTACCAGTACCATGCTCTACAGTATAACCCACCCGCCTAATGTTACCAGTACCGGCTCTACAGTATAACCCACCAGCCTAATGTTACCAGTACCGTGCTCTACAGTATAACCCACCAGCCTAATGTTACCAACACCGTGCTCTACAGTATAACCCACCTAATGTTACCAGTACCGTGCTCTACAGTATAACCCACCAGCCTAATGTTACCAGTACCGTACTCTACAGTATAACCCACCTAATGTTACCAGTACCATACTCTACAGTATAACCCACCAGCCTAATGTTACCAGTACCGTACTCTACAGTATAACCCACCTAATGTTACCAGTACCATGCTCTACAGTATAACCACCAGCCTAATGTTACCAGTACCGTGCTCTACAGTATAACCCACCAGCCTAATGTTACCAGTACCGTGCTCTACAGTATAACCACCAGCCTAATGTTACCAGTACCGTGCTCTACATTATAACCCACCAGCCTAATGTCACCAGTACCGTGCTCTACAGTATAACCCACCAGCCTAATGTTACCAACACCGTGCTCTACAGTATAACCCACCAGCCTAATGTTACCAGTACCGTGCTCTACAGTATAACCCACCAGCCTAATGTTACCAGTACCGTGCTCTACAGTATAACCCACCAGCCTAATGTTACCAGTACCGTGCTCTACAGTACAACCCACCAGCCTAATGATACCAGTACCGTGCTCTACAGTATAACCCACCTAATGTTACCAGTACCGTGCTCTACAGTATAACCCACCTAATGTTACCAACACCGTGCTCTACAGTATAACCCACCAGCCTAATGTTACCAGCACTGTGCTCTACAGTATAACCCACCAGCCTAATGTTACCAACACCGTGCTCTACAGTATAACCCACCAGCCTAATGTTACCAGTACCGTGCTCTACAGTATAACCCACCAGCCTAATGATACCAGTACCGTGCTCTACAGTATAACCCACCAGCCTAATGTCACCAGTACCGTGCTCTACAGTATAACCCACCTAATGTTACCAGTACCGTGCTCTACAGTATAACCCACCAGCCTAATGTTACCAGTACCGTGCTCTACAGTATAACCCACCAGCCTAATGTTACCAGTACCGTGCTCTACAGTATAACCCACCAGCCTAATGTCACCAGTACCGTGCTCTACAGTATAACCCACCAGCCTAATGTTACCAGTACCATGCTCTACAGTATAACCCACCAGCCTAATGTTACCAGTACCATCCTCTACAGTATAACCCACCTAATGTCACCAGTACTGTGCTCTACAGTATAACCCACCTAATGTTACCAGTACCGTGCTCTACAGTATAACCCACCAGCCTAATGTTACCAGTACGTGCTCTACAGTATAACCCACCAGCCTAATGTTACCAGTACCGTGCTCTACAGTATAACCCACCTAATGTTACCAACACCGTGCTCTACAGTATAACCCACCAGCCTAATGTTACCAGTACCGTGCTCTACAGTATAACCCACCAGCCTAATGTTACCAGTACCGTGCTCTACAGTATAACCCACCTAATGTTACCAACACCGTGCTCTACAGTATAACCCACCAGCCTAATGTTACCAGTACCGTGCTCTACAGTATAACCCACCTAATGTTACCAACACCGTGCTCTACAGTATAACCCACCAGCCTAATGTTACCAGTACCGTGCTCTACAGTATAACCCACCTAATGTTACCAGCACCGTGCTCTACAGTATAACCCACCAGCCTAATGTTACCAGTACCGTGCTCTACAGTAAAACCCACCTAATGTTACCAGCACCGTGCTCTACAGTATAACCCACCAGCCTAATGTTACCAGTACCGTGCTCTACAGTATAACCCACCAGCCTAATGTTACCAGTACCGTGCTCTACAGTATAACCCACCTAATGTTACCAACACCGTGCTCTACAGTATAACCCACCAGCCTAATGTTACCAGTACCGTGCTCTACAGTATAACCCACCAGCCTAATGATACCAGTACCGTGCTCTACAGTATAACCCACCAGCCTAATGTTACCAGTACCGTGCTCTACAGTATAACCCACCTAATGTCACCAGTACTGTGCTCTACAGTATAACCCACCTAATGTTACCAGTACCGTGCTCTACAGTATAACCCACCAGCCTAATGTTACCAGTACCGTGCTCTACAGTATAACCCACCAGCCTAATGTTACCAGTACCGTGCTCTACAGTATAACCCACCTAATGTTACCAACACCGTGCTCTACAGTATAACCCACCAGCCTAATGTTACCAGTACCGTGCTCTACAGTATAACCCACCAGCCTAATGATACCAGTACCGTGCTCTACAGTATAACCCACCAGCCTAATGTTACCAGTACCGTGCTCTACAGTATAACCCACCTAATGTCACCAGTACTGTGCTCTACAGTATAACCCACCTAATGTTACCAGTACCGTGCTCTACAGTATAACCCACCAGCCTAATGTTACCAGTACCGTGCTCTACAGTATAACCCACCAGCCTAATGTTACCAACACCGTGCTCTACAGTATAACCCACCAGCCTAATGTTACCAGTACCGTGCTCTACAGTATAACCCACCAGCCTAATGTTACCAGTACCGTGCTCTACAGTATAACCCACCAGCCTAATGTTACCAACACCGTGCTCTACAGTATAACCCACCAGCCTAATGTTACCAGTACCGTGCTCTACAGTATAACCCACCAGCCTAATGTTACCAGTACAGTGCTCTACAGTATAACCCACCAGCCTAATGTCACCAGTACCGTACTCTACAGTATAACCCACCAGCCTAATGTTACCAACACCGTGCTCTACAGTATAACCCACCAGCCTAATGTTACCAACACCGTGCTCTACAGTATAACCCACCAGCCTAATGTTACCAACACCGTGCTCTACAGTATAACCCACCAGCCTAATGTTACCAACACCGTTCTCTACAGTATAACCCACCAGCCTAATGTCACCAGCACTGTGCTCTACAGTATAACCCACCAGCCTAATGTTACCAGTACCGTGCTCTACAGTATAACCCACCAGCCTAATGTTACCAACACCGTGCTCTACAGTATAACCCACCAGCCTAATGTTACCAACACCGTGCTCTACAGTATAACCCACCAGCCTAATGTTACCAGTACCGTGCTCTACAGTATAACCCACCAGCCTAATGTTACCAACACCGTGCTCTACAGTATAACCCACCAGCCTAATGTTACCAACACCGTGCTCTACAGTATAACCCACCTAATGTTACCAGTACCGTGCTCTACAGTATAACCCACCAGCCTAATGTTACCAGTACCGTGCTCTACAGTATAACCCACCAGCCTAATGTTACCAGTACCGTGCTCTACAGTATAACCCACCAGCCTAATGTTACCAGTACCGTACTCTACAGTATAACCCACCAGCCTAATGTTACCAGTACCGTGCTCTACAGTATAACCCACCAGCCTAATGTTACCAGTACCGTGCTCTACAGTATAACCCACCAGCCTAATGTTACCAACACCGTGCTCTACAGTATAACCCACCAGCCTAATGTTACCAGCACTGTGCTCTACAGTATAACCCACCAGCCTAATATTACCAACACCGTGCTCTACAGTATAACCCACCAGCTTAATGTTACCAGTACCGTGCTCTACAGTATAACCCACCAGCCTAATGTCACCAGTACCGTGCTCTACAGTATAACCCACCTAATGTTACCAGTACCGTGCTCTACAGTATAACCCACCAGCCTAATGTTACCAGTACCGTGCTCTACAGTATAACCCACCAGCCTAATGTTACCAGTACCGTGCTCTACAGTATAACCCACCAGCCTAATGTCACCAGTACCGTGCTCTACAGTATAACCCACCAGCCTAATGTTACCAGTACCATGCTCTACAGTATAACCCACCCGCCTAATGTTACCAGTACCGGCTCTACAGTATAACCCACCAGCCTAATGTTACCAGTACCGTGCTCTACAGTATAACCCACCAGCCTAATGTTACCAACACCGTGCTCTACAGTATAACCCACCTAATGTTACCAGTACCGTGCTCTACAGTATAACCCACCAGCCTAATGTTACCAGTACCGTACTCTACAGTATAACCCACCTAATGTTACCAGTACCATACTCTACAGTATAACCCACCAGCCTAATGTTACCAGTACCGTACTCTACAGTATAACCCACCTAATGTTACCAGTACCATGCTCTACAGTATAACCACCAGCCTAATGTTACCAGTACCGTGCTCTACAGTATAACCCACCAGCCTAATGTTACCAGTACCGTGCTCTACAGTATAACCACCAGCCTAATGTTACCAGTACCGTGCTCTACATTATAACCCACCAGCCTAATGTTACCAGTACCGTGCTCTACAGTATAACCCACCAGCCTAATGTTACCAACACCGTGCTCTACAGTATAACCCACCAGCCTAATGTTACCAGTACCGTGCTCTACAGTATAACCCACCAGCCTAATGTTACCAGTACCGTGCTCTACAGTATAACCCACCAGCCTAATGTTACCAGTACCGTGCTCTACAGTACAACCCACCAGCCTAATGATACCAGTACCGTGCTCTACAGTATAACCCACCTAATGTTACCAGTACCGTGCTCTACAGTATAACCCACCTAATGTTACCAACACCGTACTCTACAGTATAACCCACCAGCCTAATGATACCAGTACCATGCTCTACAGTATAACCCACCAGCCTAATGTTACCAGTACTGTGCTCTACAGTATAACCCACCTAATGTTACCAGCACTGTGCTCTACAGTATAACCCACCAGCCGAATGTTACCAGTACCGTGCTCTACAGTATAACCCACCAGCCTAATGATACCAGTACCGTGCTCTACAGTATAACCCACCTAATGTTACCAGTACCGTGCTCTACAGTATAACCCACCAGCCTAATGTTACCAGTACCGTGCTCTACAGTATAACCCACCAGCCTAATGTTACCAACACCGTGCTCTACAGTATAACCCACCAGCCTAATGTTACCAGTACCGTGCTCTACAGTATAACCCACCAGCCTAATGTTACCAACACCGTGCTCTACAGTATAACCCACCAGCCTAATGTTACCAGTACCGTGCTCTACAGTATAACCCACCAGCCTAATGTTACCAGTACCGTACTCTACAGTATAACCCACCAGCCTAATGTTACCAACACCGTGCTCTACAGTATAACCCACCAGCCTAATGTTACCAGTACCGTGCTCTACAGTATAACCCACCAGCCTAATGTTACCAACACCGTGCTCTACAGTATAACCCACCAGCCTAATGTTACCAGTACTGTGCCCTACAGTATAACCCACCAGCCTAATGTTACCAGTACCGTGCTCTACAGTATAACCCACCAGCCTAATGTTACCAGTACCGTGCTCTACAGTATAACCCACCAGCCTAATGTTACCAGTCCCGTGCTCTACAGTATAACCCACCAGCCTAATGTTACCAACACCGTGCTCTACAGTATAACCCACCTAATGTTACCAGTACCGTGCTCTACAGTATAACCCACCAGCCTAATGTTACCAACACCGTGCTCTACAGTATAACCCACCAGCCTAATGTTACCAACACCGTGCTCTACAGTATAACCCACCAGCCTAATGTTACCAACACCGTGCTCTACAGTATAACCCACCAGCCTAATGTTACCAGTACCATGCTCTAACCCAGTGAGCCATTGGAACCGTACTCAAACACAGCTTGTCATACAGTTATTTACTGTACTGCAACAGAAGAATTGGGGCTACATCTCAAATTGAACTTTATTGGAACTTTAAATGGAACTTTATTCCTGATTTAGTGCACTGCTTTTACCCAGGGTACTATGGGCCCTGGTCAATAGTGCACTATACAGGGAATAGGGTGCCATTTGGAGCACGGCCTGAGAGATTATGAATCATTCGGTTTGGTTTCTGGTGTCATTACAGAAAACGAAAGGGGTGGAGGTGCTAAAACACATTGTGACTACTTTAGTACAGTAAACATGATCATTTACATTCATTTCCTCTGACATCTAAAGAGGGAACTACACAGCATGAGGAAGTTCTTGTCGTCATGACAACCTGTATACTACTCCAGCAAACACAAAGTATGCCTCTCACTTCATCCAAATCAAACCTGGTTATGACACTCCGCTTGCTTGAGAAACACGTGAAGGGATTTAATTGCAGTGAAATTGTTTTCAGCCGAATACTTTGCATGTGAAGAATGTCTCTAAATGTGTCCTGTGGGTTTATGCCACAAAATATATTTTCAAGCCATATAAAACTAAAACAGACAAAGGCATCCTAAATAAGTGCTTTTTACTGGAATATGTGAATAAGAGAAGAGGTGGATGTCTTGTATACCAGCTATTTGCTGTTCTGTTGTGTGTAATGAGAAGTAAATCAGACGCTGCACTTGACGCATTTATGAAATTGCTTATTCCAGTTACTAATAAGCATGGTATGGCACGGTATGGTTGAAAGGGATGAGGCAAAAGGAAATGGCAAATAAGTTTGGCTGCCCAGACGATTGGCAAACGTACTGTAGATTGTGAAATCATGTGACTAAACAAAAATAAGAAAACTGTACTATGAAACAAAGGCGAACTCCATTGAATCAGATGGCTCATTCATCAACAAAAAAAAAACACACTGATAATGCCAAATACTTTACTTTTTTCATTGGCAAATTTAGGCATGACAACCTCAAACTCAACCTACACATCCATGCATAACGATATCGTGGTATAATACATGTTGTATTGTAGATATGTAGTGGTAGAGTAGTTGTGTAATAATGTGTTGTATGATGTACTGTTTTATTAGAATTATTTTGTGATGTAATTGCCTTAAATCTTGTTTGGACCCCAGGAAGAGTAGCTATGGCAACAGCTAATGGGGATCCTTAATAAATACAACAACAAAAAGACCTGTCGAGGGGCCCATATTCGTACAGCGGTTTAACACGGAACTAGAGGTCGACTGATTAATCGGAATGGCCGATTAATTAGGGCCGATTTCAAGTTTTCATAACAATCGTAAATCGGTATTTTTAGGCGCCGATTTTGTTTTATACCTTTATTTAACTAGGCAAGTCAGTTAAGAACACATTCTTATTTTCAATGACGCCCTAGGAACGGTGGGTTAACTGCCTTGTTCAGGGGCAGAACGACAGATTTTCACCTTGTCAGCTCGGGGGAACCAATCTTGCAACCTTACAGTTAACTAGTCCAACGCAATAACCACCTCTCATTGCACTCCACAAGGAGACTGCCTGTTACGCGAATGCAGTAAGCCAAGGTAAGTTGCTAGCTAGCATTACACTTATCTTATAAAAAAAACTATCAATCATAATCATTAGTTAACTACACATGGTTGATGATATTACTAGATATTATCTAGCGTGTCCTGCATTGCATATAATCTGACTGAGCATACATGTATCTGACTGAGCGATAGACAGAAGCAGGCGCGTAAACATTCATTCAAACAGCACTTTCGTGCGTTTTGCCAGCAGCTCTTCGTTGAGCGTCAAGCATTGCGCTGTTTATGACTTCAAGCCTATCAACTCCCGAGATGAGGCTGGTGTAACCGAAGTGAAATGGCTAGCTAGTTAGCGCGCGCTAATTGTTGTTGTATTGCTGGTTCGAGCCCAGGGAGGAGCGAGGAGAGAGACGGAAGCTATACTGTTACACTGGCAATACTAAAGTGCCTATAAGAACATCCAATAGTCAAAGGTTAATGAAATACAAATGGTATTGAGGGAAATAGTCCTATAATTCCAATAATAACTACAACCTAAAACTTCTTACCTGGGAATATTTAAGACTCATGTTAAAAGGAACCACCAGCTTTCATATGTTCATGTTCTGAGCAAGGAACTGAAACGTTAGCTTTCTTACATAGCACATATTACACTTTTACTTTCTTCTCCAACACTTTGTTTTTGCATTATTTAAACCAAATTGAACATGTTTCATTATTTACTTGAGGCTAAATTGATTTTATTGATGTATTATATTAAGTTAAAATAAGTTCATTCAGTATTGTTGTAATTGTCATTATTACAAATACATTTTTTCTTTAATTTTAATTTTTTATTTTTAAATTGTAATTTTTAAAAAAATCGTCCGATTAATCGGTATCGGCTTTTTTGTCCTCCAATAATCGGTATCGGCGTTGAAAATCAGTCGGTCGACCTCTACACGGAACCCAAACCGGCTGCACGCGTGCGCCATCGTGCATACATTTATTTTGTCCCCCCACACCAAACGTGACCACGACACGCAGGTTAAAATATCAAAACAAACTCTGAACCAATTATATTAATTTGGGGACAGGTTGAAAAGCATTAAACATGTATGGCAATTTAGCTAGCTAGCTTGCACTTGCTAGCTAATTTGTCCTATTTAGCTAGCTTTCTGTTGCTAGCTAATTTGTCCTGGGATTTCAACATTGAGTTGTTATTATAAATGCACAAGGTCATCTACTCCGCCAATTAATCCCCAAATAAAACGTTCAACCGACTCATTTCTAGTCATCTCTCCTCCTTCCAGGCTTTTCCTTCTCTTGACTTTATATTGCGATTGGCAACTTTCATAAATTAGGTGTATTACCGCCACCAACCTCGTTCGTCTTTCAGTCACCCATGTGGGTATAACCAGTGAGGAGATAGCAGGTGGGTACCTGCTTCTATAAACCAATCAAGATATCTGAGAGGCAGGACTTGCAGCGCGATCTGCGTCACAAATAGAACTGACCTCTATTTTAGCACTTGGCAACGCAGAAGCTTGTTGGCGTGCGCGAGCAGTGTGGGTGCAATAATTGAATAATATAGATTTCTAAATGTATTTTGCAACGCTCGTGCACTACCATTCAAAAGTTTGGGGTCCATTTTTGTCAGAAATACAGTGTAGACATTGTAAATATTTCCAGCTACAATAGTCATTTTCAACATTAACATAGGCATACAGCAGGAATGCAAACTGGTGAGGGCTCAAAAAGGTGACACTTGTTTTGTGTCAAATAAAAAGTGGCTAATGTGAACCTAACTCACATCTAAAAAATGTAAAGAAAGCAATCCAATGTTATTTGTTGCCTAGACTTTACTGCAAATTACACTCAAGTCTTGAGAAGAAAACAGCACTAATATTGCAGTTAGCCATGACAACCTTTATAATAGAATGCTTGTTACCATGACAGCCTTTACAATAGAACGCTTGTTACCATGACAGCCTTTCCAATAGAACGCTTGTTACCATGACAGCCTTTACAATGGAACGCTTGTTACCATGACAGCCTTTCCAATAGAAGGCTTGTTACCATGACAGCCTTTACAATAGAACGCTTGCTACCAAGACAGACTTTATAATAGAACGTTTGTTACCATGACAGCCTTTACAATGGAACGCTTGTTACCATGACAGCCTTTACAATAGAGCGCTTGTTACCATGACAGCCTTTACAATAGAACGCTTGCTACAATGACAGCCTTTACAATAAAACGCTTGCTACCATGACAGCCTTTACAATAGAACGCTTGTTACCATCACCGCCTTTATAATAGAACGCTTGTTACCATGACAGCCTTTATAATAGAACGCTTGTTACCATGACAGCCTTTACAATAGAACGCTTGTTACCATCACCGCCTTTATAATAGAACGCTTGTTACCATGACAGCCTTTATAATAGAACGCTTGTTACCATGACAGCCTTTATAATAGAACGCTTGTTACCATGACAGCCTTTATAATAGAACGCTTGTTACCATGACAGCCTCTATAATAGAACGCTTGTTACCATGACAGCCTTTATAATAGAACACTTGTTACCATGACAGCCTTTATAATAGAACTCGTGTTACCATGACAGCCTTTACAATAAAATGCGTGTTACCATGACAGCCTTTATAATAGAACGCTTGTTACCATGACAGCCTCTATAATAGAACGCTTGTTACCATGACAGCCTTTATAATAGAACTCTTGTTACCATGACAGCCTTTATAATAGAACTTGTGTTACCATGACAGCCTTTATAATAAAATGCGTGTTACCATGACAGCCTCTATAATAGAACGCTTGTTACCATGACAGCCTTTATAATAGAACGCTTGTTACCATGACAGCCTTTATAATAGAACTCGTGTTACCATGACAGCCTTTACAATAAAATGTGTGTTACCATGACAGCCTTTACAATAGAACGCTTGCTACCACACAAATATTGCACTTGGGAGAAGAAAACATCTTAAAGTAGAAATAGAATGAAACAAACAGGCATTCTATTATAGTGGCCACTACAGACATCGATCAAGTGCACAAGTCTACATGTGTGCAAAAATAACATTCACTGAGTATTTTTTTTAATAATCCCCCCTTCCTCACACACACAAACACACGTGTTACTGTCAAGTTCAGCACAACAAAAACAATATATTTGGGCAACACTGCACATTATTACATTGTACACGTTCTGCCTGTGGGGACATCTGTTCTACAATGTGCCAGCAAGTGAGAAAGAGGGAAGTGTGTGGTGTTTCTTTCACCTCTATAGTGGCATCCAGTTTAAGCCAGGCCCAGCTCCTGCTACACTTCATCCCTGAATCCACTTGTCTAACAAGCAAAGCCTAATTTTCACCATTTTCACACCATAAACTCAATTATTTCATTAGATGATTTGGCTAATTTTGCGCAACATTTCTCTGGCTAACGGAGAATTCGATCCAGCTTGCAAGATACTTAATGCTAATACTTGTACCACCACACTTTTTCCCTCACCTCAAACTTTCCAAATGCTAGTTTTTTTTTCGGTTACAGCTCATAAAGTTCGCTTCATCACCTTCTCACCCCCGTCTCCGTGGTCAGGCATCTCACATAACGTTACCTCTTCATTATCGTGCTGTAACTAGTAAGTTGGTTGTCTCTTCTTTCGTCAGTCGCATGCTGCGCTGCATTCTGTTGTTATGTAAACGATTGGCTGAGCCTTGGAAACAGACAGTATTGCTCCAAACGCACATCACTCGATCGCTTACAGCCAGTAGTGATAAAAAAAAATGGACAAAAAAAAAGATTTTCTTTCAAAAACAAGGACATTTCTAAGTGACCCCAAACATTTGAATTGTAGTGTACTTGTGTCTTGATCTTTGCCATTGACGTAACAAGAAGCACAAATAAAGGACTGTTGACTGGAACACAAGAGGCTTCCCCTTAGCAAGGCAGTTAGCCCACTTTTCCCCGAAGACATGGATGTCGATTATGGCATCCCCAGACACCTCCTTCAGAAAGTTTGGGTTAAATGCAGAAGACACATTTCAGTTGAAGGCATTCAGTTGTACAGCTGACTAGGTATCCCCTTTCCCACTTTCAGAGCCAATGGTTTTTATTAGGCCCACTTTTTACTGATTGATAGAAAAAAAGTTCAGGTATCACAAAAGACCAGCAGTATTCATCATCATATGACCCAGGCAGCCTTGTCTGCTCACCATTCATCATCATATGACCCAGGCAGCCCTGTCTGCTCACCATTCATCATATGACCCGGCAGCACCGTCTGCTCACCATTCATCATGACCCGGCAGCAGTCTGCTCACCATTCATCATATGACCCGGCTCACCATTCATCATATGACCCGGCAGCACCTTCTGCTCACCATTCATCATCATGACCCGGCAGCAGTCTGCTCACCATTCATCATATGACCCGGCTCACCATTCATCATATGACCCGGCAGCACCGTCTGCTCACCATTCGTCATCATGACCCGGCAGCAGTCTGCTCACCATTCATCATCATGACCCGGCAGCAGTCTGCTCACTATTCATCATATGACCCGGCTCACCATTCACCATATGACCCGGCTCACCATTCATCATATGACCCGGCAGCCCTGTCTGCTCACCATTCATCATATGACCCGGCAGCACTGTCTGCTCACCATTCATCATATGACCCGGCAGCACTGTCTGCTCACCATTCATCATATGACCCAGCTCACCATTCATCATATGACCCGGCAGCACCGTCTGCTCAACCATCATGGTCCTGGAGTGAGTGGAAAGACAGGGGATTACAGAACTGCACAGACTCAGACTTAGAGGGTGTGTTGGTGTGTGAACAAAAGGACAGACAGACACACACACACAGAAAAAGTGAGAGCGGGTAATCAAAGAGCACATGACACTTCCCATACCAGAGGAATGGAGCTGCTTCCTGTTATCCTCCCCCACATCGCATCGGCTCAGGAGATGAACATGGCCTGCAGATTAAGCTCAGTCCTAACACTGAACCATGACGGTATAGGGCAGGGAATCCCAAACTGTTTCACCCCCCCCCCCCTTGTTGGCAGAGAAACGTTTTTGCTGGTTTTAAAGCTTATTTCCAGCAATTCTACACATTTCGGCATGTCTTATGTGTATTCATGTGATATTTGTGTGACTCGAACATTACTACAAAATCTATGGGCTAAAAAACCTAGCTAAAAAAAATATGATAGCTGACAGGGCCTAGTTGATCTGGACATTTCTGTCAAGTTACAAATACCTCTCTAAGGCAGGGTTTCCCCAACTCGGTTGAATTAGCTATGTAGTGCTAGGTCAAAAACCTAAACGTGTGGGGGACCACTCATCTAGGGTGAAGTTGCCACTAGACACTGATCTTGGGCCAGCTTTGCATTTCCCCCATTAATGGTTAAGGTTAGGATTTGGGGCGAGGAAGCTGATCCAAGATCAGACAGAGAGGGTAGGGGATGTGGGTAGAGGGCCATGTGTCTCTGGAGGAATGACTCAGCATCTGCACCGTCATCTAGCCTATAAGCTCAGATTCACCGTCCTTAGAAAACACTAAAAGACATGGCTACATCATTGATTGCTCTTTGATTCAGTATGTCTTGTTAAGCTTCCACAAGCTGCTCATTTGGTTGTGAATCGTATATGCTTCATAATTAGCTAGTTCACATGATTATTTGGCAGCAGAAAATTGATGTGATTTTCTGACAAGGCTCAGCATTAGTGTCATCCTCCAGAGGTTCCCGTGTTTATTTTACGCCCGCAATGTTAGGTTAGTAAACATCTGCTTAGTTCGAAGTCTTTCCCTGCTCATCACTGACCTCTGGCTTTCAGGAGGAGGAACTGACAGCAGGGTCATTTCTATTAGAAACCAAATGGAATAAAAGTCTAAAACAGCGAGGGAATACCTGGACTTGTCCAATAAGAACCACTTGTTTTTATTTTCCGTTGTAACATTTTGTTACGATGTGTCCAGATGAACGCAACCCAGAAAACGTCAGCAAGTCAAACATTCACTTCGATTGCCAAGTTTCAGGTTTTATTAGTCGTATGTACGGGATTCTTAAGGTATAATTCAAAAAGCACACTTAAAAGTTCCTTCTCAACAATGCAACAACAATAAGAAATAATAAAACAATACAAACAAAGTAAATGTCTCAGTAGAATAGAATATACAGGAAGGCACAATTTATAGTCCAATACTTACATTTGTATTGGGGAAGGGAAGAAGTTTATAAACTGAGCAGTATAATAAGAGTCTGGTAGCAGCAGTTGTGATGTGTGTGTGTATGTAACAGTCCTCTTCTTGCGTTGTGTACAATCAATCATCGACACAAACTCCAACTTGTAGCACCAGTCATGGAGCTTTATTCTGATAGAAACAGCCTTTACAATAGAACGCTTGTTACCATGACAGCCTTTATAATAGAACGCTTGTTACCATGACAGCCTTTACAATAGAACGCTTGTTACCATGACAGCCTTTATAATAGAACGCTTGTTACCATGACAGCCTTTACAATAGAACGCTTGTTACCATGACAGCCTTTATAATAGAACGCTTGTTACCATGACAGTCGTTATAATAGAACGCTTGCTACCATGCCATCACAAAATTGCACGTCACGCAATGCACAGCTCACCATCCCACTCTGCACTCACGCACGCTGGTTTGGTGCTTGTTCACTGGCCAATGTAGTTAACAAAATAATATAACAATTACAATATACAATATCATATTTTGAACAATGTACCTAATAGAAACAGCACAAAATTGCACGTCATGCAGTGCACAGCTCACCATCCAACTCTGCACTCATACACTGTACAAAATATACAAACCCCCCCACCAGACACGGTAAGCTGCTAGCTAGTATTAGCTGGAATTCTCTACAACAAAATGCACAACAAATATGCACCAAAATACGCTGCATCTTATGTGTGATGTTCGAATAACATTTACAAACAAATTTATATAAATTGTACATTTAAATCATCACTTGGGAGTATAAAAATCACTTTTGACATACAGTGCTTTGCAACCAACAACTTACCGCTGGTTTGGTGCTTGTTCACTGGGACGATTCTTACTGGAACATCCCCCCTCGTAAGCAAGCTACGCAAACCAGCCAATAAGATGCTGCTGATGCCAAAAACCCATTGGCTTAACAATAAAGTGGCAAGGGGAATCACCAATATAACCCTGTTACATGTAGCATGAATGTACACAGTCTATTAGGTACGCCCCTACAGACAGTGAGTCACAAGGCAGTGGCATGCTATATAAAGCAGGCAGACAGGCATCGAGGCATTCAGTTACTGTTCGAATTAATGTTAGAATGGGCAAAACGAGTGACCTAGAAGGGGAAAGGGTGTAGGGAAAGGGTGAGAGGGTGTAGGGAAAGGGTGAGAGGGTATAGGGAAAGGGTGAGAGGGTATAGGGAAAGGGAGGAACCGGTCGGTCAGACAGTCCCCACAGAGGGACCAGTCAGTCAGTCAGTCCCCACAGAGGGACCAGTCAGTCAGTCAGTCAGTCCCCACAGAGGGACCGGTCAGTCAGTCAGTCAGTCCCCACAGAGGGACCGGTCAGTCAGTCAGTCAGTCCCCACAGAGGGACCGGTCAGTCAGTCAGTCAGTCAGTCCCCACAGAGGGACCTGTCACTCAGTCACCGCTGAGGGACCGGTCAGGGGAGGGACCGGCAGTGAGGGACCGGTCAATCGGTCACAGCTGAAAGACCGGTCAGTCAGTCACCCACCCCTGAGGGACCTGCTAGTCAGTCAGTCATCAGTCACCACTGAGGGACCTGTCAGTCAGTCATCAGTCACCACTGAGTGACCTGTCAGTCAGTCATCAGTCACCCCTGAGGGACCTGTCAGTCAGTCATCAGTCACCCCTGAGGGACCTGTCAGTCAGTCATCACTGAGGGACCTGTCAGTCAGTCGGACAGTCACCACTGAGGGACCAGTCAGTCGGACAGTCACCACTGAGGGACCTGTCAGTCAGTCAGTCAGTCCCCACAGAGGGACCGGTCAGTCAGTCAGTCAGTCCCCACAGAGGGACCTGTCACTCAGTCACCGCTGAGGGACCGGTCAGGGGAGGGACCGGCAGTGAGGGACCGGTCAATCGGTCACAGCTGAAAGACCGGTCAGTCAGTCACCCACCCCTGAGGGACCTGCTAGTCAGTCAGTCATCAGTCACCACTGAGGGACCTGTCAGTCAGTCATCAGTCACCACTGAGGGACCTGTCAGTCAGTCGGACAGTCACCACTAAGGGACCAGTCAGTCGGACAGTCACCACTGAGGGACCTGTCAGTCAGTCAGTCAGTCAGTCCCCACAGAGGGACCGGTCAGTCAGTCATCAGTCACCACTGAGGGACCTGTCAGTCAGTCGGACAGTCACCACTGAGGGACCTGTCAGTCAGTCGGACAGTCAACCCTGAGGGACCTGTCAGTCAGTCGGACAGTCACCACTGAGGGACCTGTCAGTCAGTCGGACAGTCACCACTGAGGGACCTGTCAGTCAGTCGGACAGTCACCACTGAGGGACCTGTCAGCCGGACAGTCACCACTGATGGACCTGTCAGCCGGACAGTCACCACTGAGGGACCTGTCAGCCGGACAGTCACCACTGAGGGACCTGTCAGCCGGACAGTCACCACTGAGGGACAGGTCAGTCAGCCACCCTTGAGGGACCTGCTAGGCAGTCAGTCACCACTGAGGGATTTGTCAGTCACCACTGAGGGACCTGTCAGTCGGACAGTCACCACTGAGGGACCTGTCAGTCGGACAGTCACCACTGAGGGACCTGTCAGTCGGACAGTCACCACTGAGGGACCTGTCAGTCGGACAGTCACCACTGAGGGACCTGTCAGTCGGACAGTCACCACTGAGGGACAGGTCAGTCAGCCACCCTTGAAGTACCTGCTAGGCAGTCAGTCACCACTGAGGGACCTGTCAGTCACCACTGAGGGACCTGTCAGTCGGACAGTCACCACTGAGGGACCTGTCAGTCGGACAGTCACCACTGAGAGACCTGTTTATTTGTCAGTCAGTCAGTCAGCATCTATGATTCACATGGCCAGGCCAGAAGAAAGCTCACTGGACATAGAACTTCTGACAGACATATCTTCACTTCTAAAGCTTGCAATTCCTCATTGCAATTATCCTCCAAATGTGTCCAATGATATATGCAAGTCTATCAGGCTAGTCCTCAAAATGTGTAAAAATAGTGTTTTAATATTATTCTGAACAATAAACAGCACAGAATTGAACATTCCTCATCATGATTAAAGGGTGACACAATGGTGCGTTTGATCCAGGCTACCCCTGAAGAAGTAAACTGCAATCATCAAGTACATTACTTACAGTTGAAATCGGGAGTTTACATACACTTAGGTTGGAGTCATTAAAACTAGTTTTCAACCACTCCACAAATTTCTTGTTAACAAACTATAGTTCTGGCAAGTTTGTTAGGATATCTAAATTACTTTGTGCATGACACAATTCATTTTTCAAACAATTGTTTACAGATTATTTCACTGTATCATAATTCCGGTGGGTCAGAAGTTTACATACACTAAGTTGACTGACTTTAAACAGCTTGGAAAATTCCAGAAAATGATGTCATGGCTTTAGAAGCTTCTGATAGGCTAATTGACATAATTCAAGTCAATTGGAGGTGTACCCGTGGATGTATTTCAAGGCCTACCTTCAAACTCAGTGCCTCTTTGCTTGACATCATGGGAAAATCAAAAGAAATCAGCCAAGACCTCAGAAAAAAAATTGTAGACCTCCACAAGTCTGGCTCATCCTTGAGATGGGAACACCTCAAGGTACCACATTCATCTGTACAAACAATAGTACACAAGTATAAACACCATATGACCACGCAGCAGTCATAACGCTCAGGAAGGAGACAGATATATTGATATATTGAAGAAACATCAAGACATCAGTTAAAGCTCGGTTGCGAATGGGTCTTCCAAATGGACAATGCTTGACCCCAAGTATACTTCCAAAGTTGTGGCAAAATGGCTTAAGTAAAACAAAGTCAAGGTATTGGAGTGGCCATCACAAAGCCCTGACCTCAATCCTATGGAACATTTGTGGGCAGAACTGAAAAAGTGTGTGCGAGCAAGGAGGCCTACAAACTTGACTCAGTTACACCAGCTCTGTCAGGAGGAATGGGCCAAAACCTCACCCAACTTATTGTGGGAAACTTGTAGAAGGCTACCCGATACGTTTGACCCAAATTAAACAATTTAAAGGCAATGCTACCAAATACTATTTGAGTGTTTGTAAACTTCTGACCCACTGGGAATGTGATGAAAGAAATATTCTCTACTATTATTCTGACATTTCACATTCTTAAAATAAATTGGTGATCCTAACTGACCTAAGACAGGGGATTTTTACTAGGATTAAATGTCAGGAATTGTGAAAAACTGAGTTTAAATGTATTTCGCTATGTAAACTTCCGACTTCAACTGTAAATCCACAGAGAGCTACAGGATTAGGCCTAAATCCAAATATAGAAATGTGCAGTATTCGGTACTCACATGCATGACACGCCAACCTGCTCCAAACAACAACATGAAGTAAATATACAATTTCAACATCCAATATTGGAGTAAAATGGCAAATGGTTAAAGAAACTTCAATCATATAACTTGCAAGCGTGACTCTAAACAAGAAAAATCTCCTTATTAAATTAGGCTAATTTAAGAAAAATAATGGGCTGCTGTTGATCAATAATGACCTCAGATTCAATGTAAAACAATTAAAAATCAGTAAAGAACAACTTCATTGAACAATCTGGCTCGTCATATTTCCAATTGATGCAAAGTAAAGGCGTGATTTTTAGCCCAGTCTTATCAATAGTGAGGAGGAATTATCATCTGCCAGTTTCCATTAGTTTTTCCACCAAAAGGTCGGTTTTTGGACTAGAATTAATGTATGACTACAACTTATTTTTCAAGATGGCGCCGATAGAGATGGCAGCTTCGCTTCAAGTCCTTAGGAAACTGTGCAATATATATATATTTTTTAATGTATTATTTCTTACATTGTTAGCCCAGAAAATCTTACGTGTTATTACATACAGCCGGGAAGAACGATTGGATATCAGAGAGACGTCAACTTTAGTTTGGTCTAATCTTGATTGTTGTCCAGTCGTGTGGTCCAGTAATGCAAGGAAATACCTAGTTGAGCTGCAGCTGGCCCAGAACAGTGGCACGTTTTGCTGTTAATTGTAATCAAAGGGCTGATATAAATACTATGCATGCCAGTCTTTCTTGTCTAAGAGTCGAGGAGAGTGACTGTTTCTTATAAAAAGTGATGCAATCTGTTGAAAATCCCAAATTGTTTGCATAGTCAACTTACACACAGCTCTGACACACACACACACGTATCCCACCAGACATGCCACCAGGGGTCTTTTCATAGTCCCAAATCCAGAACACATTCAAGAAAATGTACAGTATTGCATGGAAAATGTACAGTATTGCATGGAACTTCCTTCCATCTCATATTGCTCAAATAAACGGCAAACCTGGTTTCAAAAAACAGATAAAGCAACACCTGGTGGCACAACGCCTCTCCCCTATTTGACCTAGATAGTTTGTGTGTATGCATTGATATGTAGGCTACGTGTGCCTTTTTAAAAATGTATGTAGTTCTGTCCTTTAGCTTTTCTTGTCTGATGATGTTCTCTTATGTCATTCTGTATTACATTTCATGTTTTGTGTGGACCCCAGGAAGAAAAGCTGCTGCTTTTGCAACAGTTAATGGGGATCCTAATAAAATACCAAACTTACCAGCACTACGACCAGGAATATGACTTTCCCAAAGCAGATCCTTTGTCTGCATCTCCCAGGTCATTTAAACTGATACCAGAGGCCAACCCAAAACAAAGCCGTCGGAGGAGAGGGTGCCGGAGCGGTCTTCTAGTGAGGCTTCGGATGCGTGCACACCACCCACCGCTTCCGAGTATATTACTCGCTAATGTCCAGTCCCTAGTTAACAAAGTTGACATAAATTAGGGCAAGAGTTGCTTTCGAAAGAGATATCAGGGATTGTAACAAACTCGGTTTCACAGAGACATGGCTAGCTGAGGACATGCTGTCAGAGTCAGTACAGCCAACGGGATTTCCAGTGTATCGCGCCGACAGGAACAAACATCATTCTGATAAAAAGAAGGGTGGGGGTGTATATTTCATGATTAACGGCTCGTGGTGTAATCATAACAACATACAGGAACTCAAGTCATTTTTTTAACCTGACCTAGAATTCCTCACAATCAAATGCCAACCGTATTATCTCACGAGAACTCTCCTCGGTTATCGTCACAGCCGTAAATATCCCCCCTCAAGCAGATACCAAGACGGCCATCAAGGAACTTCACTGGACTTGATGCAAACTGGAAACCATATATCTTGAGGCTGCATTTATTGTAGCTGGGGATTTTAACAAAGCTAATCTGAGAACAAGGCTACCTAAATTCTATCAGCATATCGATTGCAGTACACGAGTGAGTAACACACTCAACCATTGCAACTCTAACCTCCGCGATGCATACAAGGCCCTCCCCCGCCCTCCATCTGACCAAATCTGACCATGACTCCATCTTGTTGCTCCCATATTATAGGCACAAACTAAAACAGGAAACGCCCATGCTTCGGTCTATCCAACGCTGGTCTGCCAAATGGATTCCATGCTTCAAGATTGCATCGATCACGTGGACTGGGATATGTTCCGGGTAGCCTCAGACAATAACATTGATGTATACGCTGACTCTGTGAGCGAGTATATAAGGAAGTGTATAGGAGATGTTGTACCCACTGTGACGATTAAAACCTTCCTGAACCAGAAACTGTGGATTGATGGCAGCATTCACGCAAAACTGAAAGCATGTACCACCGATTTTTAATCATGACAAGGCGTCTGGAAACATGGCCGAATACAAAAAGTGTAGTTATTCCCTCCATAGGGCAATCAAACAAGCAAAGCATCAGTACAGAGACAAAGTGGAGTCGCAATTCAACGGCTCAAACACGAGACGTATTTGGCAGGGTCTACAGACAGATTACAAAAAGAAAACCAGCCCTGTTGCAGAAATCGACATTTGGATCCCAGACAAATCAAACAACTTCTTTGCGCGCTTTGAGGACAATACAGTGCCACCGACACGGCCTGCTACCAGTGACTGTGGGCTCTCCTTTTCCGTGGCAAACATGAGTAAAATATTGAAACATGTTAACCCTCGCAAGGCTGCCGGTCCAGACGGCATCCCTAGACGCATTTCCAGAGCATGCGCAGACCAGCTGGCTGGTGTGTTTACGGACATATTCAATCAATCCCTATCCCAGTCTGCTGTCCCCACATGCTTCAACATGGCCACCATTGTTCCTGTTCCCAAGAAAGCTAAGGTAACTGAACTAAAT
>NW_027259549.1:0-28830 GCF_045791955.1 Oncorhynchus clarkii lewisi
ATCCCTAGCCGCGTCCTCAGAGCATGCGCAGACCAGCTGGCTGGTGTGTTTACGGACATATTCAATCAATCCCTATCCCAGTCTGCTGTTCCAACATGATTCAAGAGGGCCACCATTGTTCCTGTTCCCAAGAAAGCTAAGGTAACTGAGCTAAATGACTTTTGCCCTGTAGCACTCAATTCCGTCATCATGAAGTACTTTGAGAGACCAGTTAAGGATCATATCACCTCCACCCTACCTGACACCCTAGACCCACTCCAATTTGCTTACCGCCCCAAAAGGTCCACAGACGAGGCAATCACACTGACTGCACACTGCCCTAACCCATCTGGACAAGAGGAATACCTATGTAAGAATGCTGTTCATCGATTACAGCTCAGCATTTAACACCATAGTACCCTCCAAACTCGTTACTAAGCTCGAGACCCTGGGTCTCGACCCCGCCCTGTGCAACTGGGTCCTGGACTTTGACGGGCCGCCCCCAGGTGGTGAGGGTAGGAAACAACATCTCCACCCCGCTGATCCACAGCACTGGAGCCCCACAAGGGTGCGTTCTTAGCCCTCTCCTGTACTCCCTGTTCACCCATGACTGCGTGGCCATGCACTCCTCCAACTCAATCATCAAGTTTGCAGACAACACTGCAGTGGTAGGCTTGATTACCAACAAGGACGAGACGGCCTACTGGGAGGAGGTGAGGGCTCTCAGAGTGTGGTGTCAGGAAAATAACCTCACACTCAACGTCAACAAAACAAAGGAGATGATCATGGACTTCAGGAAACAGCAGAGGGAGCAGCCCCCTATCCACATCGACGGGACAGTAGTGGAGAAGGTAGAAAGTTTTAAGTTCCTTGGCGTACACATAACGGACAAACTGAAATGGTCCACCCACACAGACAGTGTGGTGAAGAAGGCGCAACAGTGCCTCTTCAACCTCAGGAGGCTGAAGAAATGTGGCTTGTCACCAAAAACACTCACAAACTTTTACAGATGCACAATAGAGAGCATCCTGTTGGGCTGTATCACCGCCTGGTACGGCAACTGCTCCGCCCACAACCGTAAGGCTCTCTAGATGGTAGTGAGGTCTGCACAACGCATCACCGGGGCCAAACTACCTGCCCTCCAGGACAAATACACCACCCGATGTCACAGGATGGCCAAAAAGATCATCAAGGATGAACAACAACCACCCAAGCCACTGCCTGTTCACCCCGATATCACCCAGAAGGTCGAGGTCAGTACAGGAGCATCAAAGCTGGGACTGAGAGACTGAAAAACAGTTTCTATCTCAAGGCCATCAGACTGTTAAACAGCCATCACTAACATTGATTGGCTGCTGCCTACATACTGACTCAAATCTTAAACATCTTAATTAAACATTGGATGTAATAAATGTATCACTAGTCACTTTAAACAATGCCACTTCATATAATGTTTACATACCCTACATTACATTATATGTACAGTTGACGTCAGAAGTTTACATACACTTTAGCCAAATACATTTAAACTCAGTTTTTCACAATTCCTGACATTTAATCCTAGTAACAATTCCCTATTTTAGGTCAGTTAGGATCACCACTTTATTTTAAGAATGTGAAATGTCAGAAAAATACTAGAGATAATTATTAATTTCAGCTTTTATTTCTTTCATCACATTCCCAGCGGGTCAGAAGTTTACATACAATCAATTAGTATTTGGTAGCATTGCCTTTAAATTTAAGTTGGGTCAAACGTTTCGGGTAGCCTTCCACAAGCTTCCCACAATAAGTTGGGTGAATTTTGGCCCATTCCTCCTGACAGAGCTGGTGTAACTGAGTCAGGTTTGTAGGCCTCCTTGCTCGCACACGCTTTTTCAGTTCGGCTCACAAACTTTCTGTAGGATTGAGGTCAGGGCGTTGTGATGGCCACTCCAATACCTTGATTTTGTTGTCCTTAAGCCATTTTGCCACAACTTTGGAAGTATGCTTGGGGTCATTGTCCTTTTGGATGACCAAGCTTTAACTGATGTCTTGAGATGTTGCTTCAATATATCCACATAATTTCCTTTCCTCACGATGCCATCTATTTTGTGAAGTGCACCAGTCCCTCCTGCAGCAAAGCACCCCCACAACATGATGCTGTCACCCCCGTGAAGCGGTTGGGATTGTGTTCTTTGGCTTTTCTCCAAAAAGTACGATCTTTGTCCACATGTGCAGTTGCAAACTGTAGTCTGGATTTTTTTATGGCGGTTTTGGAGCAGTGGCTTCTTCCTTGCTGAGCAGCCTTTCAGGTTATGTCAATATAGGACTCGTTTTACTGTGGATATAGATACTTCTGTACCTGTTTCCTCCAGCATCTTCACAAGGTCCTTTGCTGTTGTTCTGGGATTGATTTGCATTTTACGCACCAAAATACGTTAATCTCTAGGAGACAGAACGTGTCTCCTTCCTGAGCGGTATGAGTGGCTGCGTGGTCCCATGGTGTTTATACTTGCGTACTATTGTTCGTACAGATGAATGTGGTACCTTCAGGCGTTTGGACATTTCTCCGGAGGATGAACCAGACTTGTGGAGGTCTACAATTTTATTTCTGAGGTCTTGGCTGATTTCTTTTGATTTTCCCATGATGTCAAGCAAAGATGCCCAGTTACACCTCCAATTAACTCAAATGATGTAAATTAGGCTATCAGAAGCTTCTAAAGCCATGACATCATTTTCTGGAATTTTCCAAGCTGTTTAAAGGCACAGTCAATTTAGCGTATGTAAACTTCTGACCCACTGGAATTGTGATACATTATAAGTGAAATAATCTGTCTGTAAACAAAAATTACTTGTGTCATGCACAAAGTAGATGTCCTAACCGACTTGCCAAAACTATAGTTTGTTAACAAGAAATTTGTGGAGTGGTTGAAAAATGAGTTTTAATGACTCCAACCTAACTGTATGTAAACTTCTGACTACAACTGTATATTTGAGTTGATTGTGCAGGGTGAGCTGCACAGTGGACTTCATACTAGGGCACACCGCCTCAGTGCCAACAGTATAACTCTGGTTCATAGGCACATTATTACTGCATACAATAACTGTAGGATCAACAGATGCATTCAGGGCAGTTAGGGGGACATTGTAAATTAAGTTACTTACAATGTGTCTGCCAACGCTCCTGGGATAATGTACATATGCTCCAGCATTATGACAACTCAGCGACACATTGATAGGGATTAATTGAGCTTGTTTTGGGTCATTGATAATTCATTATCTCAATGCAGCCTTGAAATGTGTGAGGAGTCCAGGAGTTAAGATGATTTGGATGGACTCCGTCATTCCTGTAGACCATCTTCTGTTTCCAAAAGCTGTCAAAGTTATCTATTAAAGTAATTCCAATAGAGCTACAGTAATCGTTTAGCCAGGTGTGTATTGACAGTAACCTGCTGGATATTTCAAACCTGCAGCCCAATGATGGTATAGGACCTGAAATAACTGGCAGCTTTTTGGAATCCTTCAGTGCTAAAATCAGTTATTTAAAATCAATTTTCAGAAGTTTTGAGCTAGCCCTCCTGATGCCGTTTGACCCCACATGGACCACGACAGCATCAGGTCCCGGCATTTGTCGAAGAATGATCGGAAACAGCCTTGTAATGTCCTGTACTAATGCTCCAGGATAGCACAGGGTTTTTGCCTCGGAAACCAATATATTTCTTACAATAGATCTGCCGATGACGACAGCATGTTACTGTTTACAGCCATGTTTGGGTTTGCCACGTATTTTTAAGTTTCTCTCGAGTCGTTCTTCCCCACCTGCGGACTTAGGCTCATCACGGATAACTGGGTCATGACAGATGCACACTGCATTACGTGAGTCCAGCATGCAACATGCCATTAAATTGGCTGTAGGATTTATATCAAATATAGCAACATACTAGGCATCCGAGGAGTAATCCCAAACAGATTGAACACCCATATACAGTGCCTTGCGAAAGTATTCGGCCCCCTTGAACTTTGCGACCTTTTGCCACATTTCAGGCTTCAAACATAAAGATATAAAACTGTATTTTTTTGTGAAGAATCAACAACAAGTGGGACACAATCATGAAGTGGAACGACATTTATTGGATATTTCAAACTTTTTTAACAAATCAAAAACTGAAAAATTGGGCGTGCAAAATTATTCAGCCCCTTTACTTTCAGTGCAGCAAACTCGATAAATCGATAAAATGTAATTGTGTTCATTGTCTGTAGCTTATGCCTGCCCATAACATAACCCCACGGCCACGATGGGACACTGTTCACAACATTGACATCATCAAACCACTCGCCCACACAACGCCATACACGCTGTCTGCCCGGTACAGTTGAAATGGGGATTCATCCGTGAAGAGCACACTTCTCCAGCAGCCGTCAAAGGTGAGCATTTGCCCACAGAAGTCAGCTACGACGTCAAAATGCAGTTAGGTCAAGACCCTGTTGAGGATGACGAGCAGGCAGATGAGCTTCCCTGAGACGGTTTCTGTTTGTGCAGAAATTGTTTGGTTGTGCAAACCCTCAGTTTCATCAGCTGTCCGGGTGGCTGGTCTCAGACGATTCCGCAGGTGAAGAAGTGGGATGTGGAGGTCCTGGCCTGACGTGGTTACACATGGTCTGCGGTTATGAGGCTGATTGGACGTACTGCCAAATTCTCTAAAACGACATTGGAGGGCAGCTTATAGTAGAAAAATGTACATTCATTTATCTGGCAACAGCTCTGATGGACATTCCTGCAGTCAGCATGCCAATTGCACACTCCCTCAAAACATCTGTGGCATTGTGTTGCGTGACAAAACTGCACATTTTAGAGTGGCCTTTTATTGTCCCCAGCACCAGGTGCACCTGTGTACTGATCATGTTGTTCAATCAACTTCTTGATATGCCACACCTGGATGGTTTATCTTGGCAAAGGAGAAATGCTCACTAACAGGGATGTAGGCACATTTTATAGAAATAAGCTTTTTGTACATATGGAACTTTTCTGGGATCTTTCATTTCAGCTCAAGAAATATGGGACCAACACTTTACATTTATGTTCAGTGTAGAAACATTAACTTTAATTCAAAATACAATATGATTTCTGGATGTCTTTCTCATCTGTTCTGATCCAGGTTGCACATGTACAGACTGATCCTGGTAGAGCATGTACAGACTGATCCTGGTAGAGCATGTACAGACTGATCCAGGTTGCACATGTACAGACTGATCCTGGTTGCACATGTACAGACTGATCCTGGTTGAGCATGTACAGACTGATCCTGGTAGAGCATGTACAGACTGATCCTGGTAGAGCATGACATGAAGACAGAGGAAGGCTATGAGCAGTCCATCATAGTGGAAAAGATCTGACTGAAATTATAATCGTCTTCTGTGGGTAAGAAAGAGCCACACAAGGACCTCATGATTTGCTCAGACATACAGTATAGTGCAAACTGTTTCTAATAAAAATAGGTCTGTAAACTTTTTTAGAGATATCACCACTGTGTCATTGGGAAGAGTGACTAACCTGAGTCACTTTCATAGACATGCAGCTGAATAAGGAATGGCAGACAGTGTTAACATAAGAGACACACGCGATCATATACAAATGTAAGCAAAGTTTGAAATTGTTTTAGTCAAACATTCTAGATGTTATTATCTCAACTATTAACAATGTACAGTACATTTTTGTGTGATTCATGTATGCAGTAGCATCAGACATACTTCAGATTATTTTCAATGTGGCTACTTGCATCTTTCCATCTCCTCCACCCTGGTCTTCTTGTGTCTCCCCAGGGTTACTCAGGTGGGCACCTGAACTGTCAGGGTAGAGATGGTAGGTGGTACATCCAGGGGGGTTACCAGCTTTGTGAATGGTAAAGGCTGCAACACCACCCAAAAACCTACTGTCTTCACCCACGGTGGTTCTTTAATTCCCTGGATCAGTAAGGCGAGTTAGGACTCATCATTTATGAGGCCTCAGGCCTAGGCTGTGTAGCTGCTGAATAAGATCACATAGTTGAAATAATGGCACCTGAGACCTTGTAGGGATTAACTGACTGTACCATGGTGCAGCAGAACTGGTGCAACACATGGGTGGTTAAGTGAGTTGGTGTAAAACAAGTGGTACTGCATGAGATTACCTTTAATGTAATTTATCTTTCATTTACAGACAATGGCTCAAAACGGAATAAACCTCCCATATACACTGAGTGTAAAAAGCATTAGGAACATGCTCTTTCCATGACAGACTGACCAGGTGAGACCAGGTGAAAGCTATAATCCCTTAGTTATGTCACTTGTTAAATTCACTTCAATCAGTGTAGATGAAGATGAGGAAACAAGTTAAATAAAGATTTTTAAGCCTCGAGACAATTGAGACTGATAGATTGGGTACGCTATTCAGAGGGACATTTGGGCAAGAAACGAGTGTGTCTTTGAACGGGGTATGGTAGTAGGTGCCAGGAGCACCAGTTTGAGTCTGTCAAGAACTGCAACGCTGCGGTGTTATTCACGCTCAACAGTTTCCTGTGTGTATCAAGAATGGTCCAGCACCCAAAGGAAATCCAGACAACTTGACACAACTATTTGAAGCATCACAGGGCCAGCATCCCTGTGGAATGCTTTCAACACCTTGTAGAGTCCATGCCCTGATGCATTGAGGCTGTTCTGAGGGCAAAAGGGGGTGCAACTCAATATTAGGAAGGTGTTCCTCATTTTGTGTACACTCAGTGTAAGTCCTAGATGATAAAATGTATTATAATAGAAAAGGTGATAATTACTGTCCCTCTGTTTATTTATAAGTCTATTGAACAAAATATATCAACATAATGGTAACAATCTACAATACATTTATTTAACAAAGTGATATCATTGAACTCAAAATTGGTCTTATACTTAAGTGTTCTATTCGTGTTAGATCCAGCAGCATTTTCAGAGGTCCTCATAGCACAAACATTGATCTTTAGCATTATAACCCTCACAGTAACCTTCACCTCAGATGCCAGAGGTCATGGGTCAACCTCAAAGGTTATAGGTCAGAGGGGTTCCAGGTGAAGAAGTCCATTCCCCGGAGCTCCTCAGGCAGGTAGTCCTGCTCCACAGGGGCACTGAAGGCAGGGTTGTACTTGTAGCCCTCAGCGTAGCCCAGGTCCTTCATGAGCTTGGTGGGGGCGTTGCGAAGGTGCAGGGGAACAGAGGGTAGGGGGCCCTTATGGTTCCTCAGACTGGCCTTCACGTTACCGTACGCCTTGTAGATTTCTACCGACTTAGGAGCCCTGGCCAGGTACACCACACACTGAGCCAAGATCACCTGAGGGTGGGAGGGAAGGAAGGAGCGAGGGGAGGAAAGGGAGTAGAGGGAGAATTACCTTTATTAGCTTTTTGATATGGCCAAATATCAAAAGGCATACCGGATACCATGGTCAGAAAATAAGGAGTTCCTCAGGTAAAATCCAATGTCTCTCTTTATTGTATCCACAACATAACAAAGAGCTGATATTTAACAGAGGCAGATGTAAGGACAACTCTTGGTTGCCCTTGGTGACAAGATTTAAGTCTCACCTCACACTCTGGCATCCCGATGAAGTGGCAGGCCTGGAAGGCAGATACAGCCTGAGGAAGGGCAGAGGGATCTGCCATACCTGAACAAAAGGGACAGGACATCCAGTCAGAACACACCATAACCTTGTCTAGGCCTTTGAGTTTTAAGGGAAGACTCCTTCCATGGCTCTGACAGGTGCAGACCAACAGAAAATAGACTCTGCATACAAATGTCAGGGCAAAAATAAGATTAGTCTGGGATGATACCAAAGACGCTAGATCATGTTTGTTGACATAATAGTTTGGTACAGGTAATTAGTGCTTGACCAACATGTTTTTATAAAAAGCACATTCTCCTCCTTACAGTGTTTTCTGAGGTTGCGCCAATGCAATGGTTCATGTAATTGGGTCAATAACTGATTAAAACAATGGTTTGATGTAAACAGAGACGCATCACACACCCACGTCTTCACTAGAGAAGCGGACTAGTCTGCGAGCCACGTACAAGGGGTCCTCTCCTCCCTCCAGCATGCGGCCCAGCCAGTAGAGGGAAGCGTTCTCGTGGGAGCCCCTCATTGATTTGTGCAGCGCTGAGATGCAGTTATAGTGCTCCTCACCTTTATGTAACAAACAACAAAGTAGGGTTGGATGGGTGGGAAAATGACCATATAGATCTAGAGAGAAATAGAAATGCATAGAAATACACTATATACAAAAGTATGTGGACGCCCCTTCAAATTAGTGGATTCGGCTATTTCAGCCAAACCCGTTGCTGACAGGTGTATAAAATCAAGCACAAACACATGCAATCCCCATAGGCAAAAATTGGCAGTAGAATGGCTGTATAATTACTGAAGAACTCAGTGACCTTCAACTTGGCTCCCTCATATTAATGCCCATGATTTTTGGAATGAGACGTTTCGAGGAGTTGGTGTCCACATACTTTTGGTCATGTAGTGTACATATAATATAGTGGACAAAAGGAGGGGAGGGGAGGGGTTAAGGTGGGGTGGGGATGAAGAAAAATAAGGGATCCAAAAAGATATAAATAATACAAATGATTGTCTTGTTTTAGTTACACATAAGGCCATATGTTTCTTATAATGTTTCTCCCTGGACTGGCAGACCTGGGTTCAAATACTATTATGATTTTTCGGGGCACAATGTAAACAATGAAATAGTCCTAAAAGTACAAACCCTTGCCCCATCTGGCTCTCCTGGCAAAATTCAATCAAATGCTCAAAGTAGCCTATTTGTAAGAAAAAAAACGAAAGTATTTTCTTCTTCTGATCCCTAGTGATCCATCCATCTCCCTCCAGTCCACACCCACATTCCATCCATCAATCAGAGATAGTTGCTACTCAGAGTGACATGAGGCCTAAATTGGCCAGAGCTTCAATGGCAGCTTTCCAAGGCAAAGAATAATACACAAAAGTTACTGGTTAACTGTAGAGGGCTTAGAAACAAATCCAGACTAATGCCTGCTTGACACAAGTCATTTGTTTTTAGTTTCATAGATAAAAAAATTGCTTCATCAAAATATCTTTCACACTAACAAAACTTAATAGAGCAGCATCAGGTTCAGTTCACACAACAGAATAGTGATGGAGGTCTACATGTCATCTCTTGTGGACAGATTCTCATGAACATGAAACAACGAGAATCTGTCAGGGCTCACGTAGAATGTGACCACAAGCAGCAGTAGTTCCTGGTTCGGGGTTTTTGGCATGGATTATTTGGAGAAATCAGGATTGGGCAAAGGCGGTGAGCTTAAACTGGTGCGTGGGTTGTCAAGCCTGTGTGAGGATAATGGTTTTCGTTTGCGAGTGAGGAGACTTTGCTTCCTTCCTTTACACAAAAGGTAATCACAATTGTTATCGGCATTCCCTTCCAGATGTAAAACAGGAAATGACAAACTTTCGCGAAATAATTTTACTTCCGGGTAACAGAGATTAGTCTACATGCAATGATGTGAATGAATTTCATCACAGTTTTTTTTATGACAAAACATTAAATAGAGTAAATGTAGAGTTAGGCCTATAGCTGGTAAAACCATCTATCCTGGATGTCTAGCTAGTTGACATAACAGTTAAGAGGCTGCTGGGCTGGGTCTAGGCTATATTTGTGTTCCTGCTGTATAGTTGATGTACATTAATCATTTCTGGGGCATCTTCAGAGGAAATTCCGGTTAGATTTTAAATTTGGCTAGCTCCTTTAACCCCATAGGCTTAATTAGGTTCTGGATTCTCTCTGGAGGCCTCAGTCTCACCAGACCAATTAACCCAGCATTGCGGTGATGTTCTAGCCTGGTCCTGTCTGTTTGACCCGTCTTAGCATCATTGTAAGGCGTGTCAATGACCATATCAGTTGACAAGACAGCACTAAACAGGTCTGGGACCAGGCTAGTGAGGGTCTATCCCTTGCTTCCAGTGGGCAATGGGCAATGTCCCATTATGAGACAGCCGTCCTAATTCGAACCTATGTCTCATTTGTCACTCAGGTGGTCCCTCTTTCACCTCTCTCCACGATGGATAACTCCCCCACCTCAACCCTCCATATCCCATCCCACCTCCTGAGGCATTAGCCCACCTCCGAGGCATTAGCCCACATCCCGAGGCATTAGTGTGTTTACACAGCTATTTTGGATAAGGCTTCATCCACCTGGAGGCCTCCTTCAGCACCCAAAATAGGACACATGGAAACAAGGCAGGCGTCCTGTAAATCAACCAGGCCATGGAGGATGATGGAGCTCAGGGGGTCTCATAATAAATTGCCACGCCAGCTGGCACAAACTTTTCAAGCCCATGGCAGACAGCCCTCTGTCCCTGGTGGTGTGTTGGCAGCAGCAGTCAGAGTCAAAGGGTCCCCAGGATCCCCCCAAAAACCCATTTATCCTCTCATTTGCAAAAGAGCCATACACTCTATGGCATGTTTGAAGTGGTTGATCCATTTACTAGTAAAATCCTGAGAAGTTTGACAGGGAAGTGTTGAGAGGGAAAATACCAGGAATTTTGAGAAGACTCCTCTACCCATCCTCCATTGAGGTTGACAGAAAAAGTAAAGCTGAGAACCAGAGGTTAAAAGAGACTGGGATCAAGTCCCTTCACCTTCACTTTTCAGACACTAATGCACATAATATAAGAGTTATGACGGGTACTACATACTCTACGACCACACCAAGGAGTCTATCAATCTCCTAAGTGTCCTCTGACTAACATATTCTGGATATTCATTGATTCCAGTAAGATGACGCTGACAACAACCAGTCCATGCTTCTAAAGCATCAATCAAGGGCAGTGAGCCACAATAGCACTTGGCAGGCTGGCACCACGGTGACATCACTTGTACAGTCACTGTCTGAGGGTTTTAACCTAATTAGCGCTAGCCGTCTGGCCTGAGTCAGCTAATGTAGGGCATATTGAAAGAGTCTACTGTACGTATTAGAGGGCAAAGTGTTCTTTGGCTGGATCTGGCTGCATACCTCAGACTCAGAGCAAAGGGGAAGTTAGCTCTACCAATAGGACCAGCACATTCACCATTTCACAAGAGACCTCTGAAATGCACCTAAACTATTCACAGGTCCATTCCCATGAGCTGACAGACAGGCTGCTTGGGTTATTATCTCTGGGCTGCTGCTGTGGAGCCAACCAGACAGGATGTCACCACTCTGTAATTATCAAATTGAATCATGACAAGTAACATCATTTGTCATCTACATTTTTAAATGTCTGTCAGTCCAGTGAGGGGCAGTGTAAAAGAACATCCTAGAAAAATGTCAAATGTCCACTGACTACAGCTGAATCAATTGAAAATAATGTACTCTAATGTTATGGTTGAACCATTGAGGAGCATCAAGATCATCAGTATGCTGGAGTTTCAATTTAGTGTACAGTTTTTCTCCATGCACCTGTTAGTATGATAGGTGTGCGACTCCTATTCTCTTTTCTATTGAACCATTGGACTCACCTGCTTTGTCGTAGAGGATATGGGACCTCTGAAGGCCCTCCTTCACATGCTCCTCCTGCACCACAATGTCATGTGGGGTACTGCCAGATCCTGATTGGCCAGGACGGGCTGCACCCACCCGGGCCTGGACAGCCAGCTGGAGTCCGTTGAGCCCCGCCCGGGCGTCGCCATCACACAGGTGGGCTATGGTGTCCAGAGCCTTCTGCTCAATATAGACCTTTGGTCTACAAAACATGAAAACAGAAACGCATTCAATAATAACAAATAAGAAATGTTTAGCTCCGATTATATTAGGCCTAAATGGCACAGAGTGACAATAACTGTGTATTTTTGCTATACTGCACATAGAACCTTGCTGCTCAAAATTTGACTCCTGCAAACAGGGTGCTATGGTTTTTGGATGATCCTCCAGATCCCCCAGCAACTACCTAATCGTTCATCCCCAGATCCAAACGGTTGACCCTGATGAAAAGCAACCGGTACGACGCCACACTTCGAGACCCTCTCATGTATGGTGACATAAATCAGACCCACACGAGGGGCACTCTTCAAGTTAGCCAAGGCATGATGGGCAGTGTCCTTGTACCAGCGTCTGGTCTAATACCATGTTTCGTTCTCAAATAATCCCATCTCTAAAACAAGTACACAACAGAGACTTGATCGACTTGGCCACTAGTGATGGAACAAAAAAAATGAACAAAAAAAAATGTGATAGTTACATATCAGGCAGATATATTGTATTGTTTTGACAATATCACAGTATTATTTTTGCGCTAGTTGGCTGAACCGGCACCAAAATAAAATTACAGTACTGAATCGCAATACATATAGAATCGTAATACATATTGCAACGTGAGAGTACTGGCAATTCACAGCCCTATTGGCCACTAAGGTGACAAATAAACAACCCCTTACCAAAAACCACATTATGGAGTCAGCAGGGGAGCATCTTTATTGGACTTGGCCTGGGTGATAATGGCATTGCAGGAGCTGGAGAGAAGTTAGCCTGAGTGTTCTTCTGGTCTGGGTGTCAGGTTAGACAGTCAGGACAGTGTTGAGCCGACAGTCCTGTGACAACATGAGAACTAACGGGGAGAGTGGAACGTGGCCCCTGGTCCCCGGGGCGATGCAAACACCCTCCACCAGCTCCAAGTGGGTCAGGACACGTCTCTTGTTACCGATACCGACCCCCTTAATACTGATCCACATAACTCAAACCTAACCCACCATGCCAGGGACTTGCCACCTGAAAAACGCATCATTCTTGAATAGAATTTCAGTTTATTGAGTGTTCTCCAGAAACCTAATCATAACTAAATTTATCCATTTAATTTGGCATATATTCTAGTCGACATGTGTAATCATCTATCAAGTTGATTTATGAAGTTCATCTTTCTAATCATTTGAGGTACCGGTAGGGTTACCGTTACGGTGACCGTATTATTAAGTGCATAGATCTATCTCGAGACATGATAATGGTCCATTCTAAATCAAAACAAATATCACACACATATTATTTGGTTTATGTAAAGACAAGATTAAATAAAGAATTGTCTGATGGGTGACAATATTAGCCGATCACTTGTGAATGACATATTATCACTTTTGAATGATGCTTAGCGTGAGGCAAGAAACATGCATAATTGCATTTGCGGTCACTTTTGATAATGGTGTTTTCCCGCTAATAGAACATTCGCTCTTACAGCCTACTGCCATGTGCACATTGCTGCGATTAGAATGTGAAGAAATAGCCTAATAGTTTATCAACATTTAAGCTAAATGTTCTGATCTGTGGCATCAGCCTCATTGCGTATTTTTTTATTTTTTTATGCTAATGGTTGTATTCATTTGGGATCAATCACGTCCCACAACTGTCCCAGACTATGTTTGGAATAATTATTTATTGCACAGAATGGATCAACTTTAGGACTATGGGGGATAGTAGATTGACATAGGCTAGTGCTTTTTCTGTTCGTTAGGCCTACTCATCTTGTTGGCTGACGAAAAGTAAATGTGGACAGTAAATGTGGACACCTCGGAATTGGATAAGGACACGCGCAGTTGCGTCCGATGTGTCGGTCTTCACTTTTAGCTTGTGGGAAAGACCCGATCAGGTGATGGAGAGCCATGTGAGTGAGGTGCTTCGGAGCGCGCAGCACTCAGGGAGAAGGGAATTATAAGTATTATATTCAGCCCAAAGGCACAACAGCCACTGGCCGCAAAAGCCATGGGATTTTTTAGGGGGCATTACATCCACACAAAGGGGATGCCGCCAGGACATTTGAGGCATTATCAAGTGCTTGTCAAATTGTGAATGAGAGACTGTTGAAGTGTGTACAGCCGGTGCAAAAAACTAAGCAGAGCTCAAGCCTTTCAAGCAACTTTTTTCATATCATCATTAGTCGCATCATGCAGTCTTAGAATGTATTGCAAATCTAAACATATAACCCAATGTTTGTAGAACAACTAAAGTTACATTAATACCTCTAAATTAAGCATATAGGAGAACCTATTTCTTTGATAACCACAACACAGAATAGCCGCATGTGTGCACTCCCTCAAATCGTTTCTATTTTATACAGCTTTGTTCAATTGCATTCTTCATACTATAAAATCTAAAATAATGCCATGAAATTCAAAGCAAATATTGTCTGCTAAATGAACTAGTGTAGCCCACAGCCATATGGCATAGCCAGATCAGGACCTAACATAAGGACATCTGAGTATCCTATTCTGTTCTTCTGAAATAGACTACATGTTTCTTTAGACCTGTCTAAAATAAAATAAAAAAGGATTATATTGTGAAGGTGTAGGCATGGATTTATTAGACTTTTAAAAATGTAGATGTTTCAAAGTTCTGCATCAGCGGCTTGTAGGCTACATGTGGAATCCATACTGGTACCTGGCAGTTATTTGCTTGACAATCACAAACTGACAACATTTTGTGACCGCCACAGCCCTAGGTACCAGTGTGCTGATTCTGATCCATGAGCCTAAATGAAACAATAGATCTATATAGTAAATACCTGTGGGTAGATGAATAAAATATACTGTTTAAATGTTGACGTTTAAGCCACTAAGTGTGACATCTGAACCTCATGCCATAGCTATGTGACACCAACAGCTCATTGGATATCCTACCAACCTTTCAATTCTATTCTTGACTTTTGGCATACAATTAAATGTTGTGAGGAGGGTGATAAGGGAGGGCACATACTAAACTAGTCTCATCTAGCTGTCCCAGTGGGACCTTCCTGTGAAACATACAGCCAAACATGCCTGTCTCCTCCCTTGGCTTGGACTCCAGACAAGACGATAGCCCCTTTTTAATTTGATAGGGGTGAGAGAGGAAAGCCAGGGCTGAGACCATTTTTTGCTGATGAAGTGTGGAAAATGTCTGGTTTAAAATGTTCCTTGGAACACATGTATAGTTTGATAAAATACATTTGACAGAACAAGATAGGATGTAAAGATGTGATGTAATAGAAAGGGTTGGTTCACCTGAGCGTAAAGATCTTTACACAACCAAAGAGCATTTCACTCCATGGCTTGCACCTGTACCAAGATCTTTAAACACAAATATAACATCTAATGTTAGCTCAATCACCACCACCACTCAATCACACCCATGTTGACCATGAAGGCTTTCTGCCATGAATCTGGTACACTGTTAAAACTGAGCCCTCATATGCTGCCAGCAGTTAACAGCTGTCTCACTTAAACAGGCTAGGCTATACCGACACACTCCCCTCCATCTCTGTCAACAGAGAGAGAAATAGATAAAGGAGGTTACTAGTTCATTTAGCAGACAAGATTTGCTTAGAATTCCATGGCATTATAGTATATTATTTTATAATATGAAGAATACAATTGAACAAAGCTGAATAAAATAGAAAGGATATTTTCTCAGAGAAAGAGAGAGAAAGGAGAGCGAGCGAGTGAGTGAGAGAGAGGAGAGAAAGGAGAGAGAAAAAGAGAAAGAGAGAGAACACAACTGCCAGGGCTGTCTGCCTATAGTCAGGCCTGCCAGGCCATAAATGACCTAAAGGAAAACATTTTAAGGTGGGCACAGAGTAGAGAGAGGACGTCCCCCTCGACCAATCAGGGTTCAGGAATCCCAGACTTAAGGATGACGTGTCTACATGGCACGTTCCGTGATAACAAGGCGCTCATTCCGAGAGGAGGGGGTATGAGCTACTTACTCTGATCTGAGCTCGGTTGGGTCTAACTCGTCTTGATCTATGCGGTCGTTGAGATCTTCTCCCAGTACACTGATCCCCAGCATAGCGACGGCCCTGAGCAGGATCGACCCCATTGCCTCCACAGACAGCTTGTCCAGAACCAGGACCCTGCACCTGCTAAGCAGAGCCGCGTTCACCTGGAACGAAGGGTTCTCCGTGGTTGCCCCGATCAGAGTCACTGTCCCACACTCCACATGAGGGAGGAAGGTATCCTACATACAAGAGACATAGGAAGAGAGTGAAGAGAGACATGGGAAGAAAAGAGAAGAAGGTGTTGAGAATCCCAAAAGAGGTTCAATATCAAGGGTGAGTCACAGGGCTTTGATTACCTATGCATGAAATACCATTGGCACTATACCTCACTGTACATTGGTTTAATAGGGTAGCTGTGCAAAAGCAATACAGGGTACATGATTAAAATACAAATCTATCTCACGCATGCGCAATGATGGCTATGTTTTCCCTTTTAGCACCGCTTTAGCCCGAGCACAGTGTAGAGTCGGCCCTGGCTCTAACTGCCTGTTAATTGTTATCAGAATTTACATATTCTTATTTTCAATGACGGCCTAGGAACAGTGGGTTAACTGTCTGTTCAGGAGCAGAACGACAGATTTGTACCTTGTCAGCTCAGGGATTTGCACTTGCAACCTTCCGGTTACTAGTCCAACGCTCTAACCACTAGGCTACCCTGCCTCCCCTATAAAAGGGTTGTCCTGTGCCACAGTGAGTCCTTCATATTATACTACACAAAATGAAGACAGTAACTGATAAGGATATTTATTGCTATTTTCAGAGTGATACTTGTTTACTATGTTATTGTTACTATAGTTTGTTAAACTTTGTAGGTATTTTAAAACAATTGTGGCATGCTGTACGAAGCAATTATTTCAGATCGGATTTTCTATCAAAACCCATCTGTCCATTATAGTGCTGAGCGATTAGTTCTTTATGAGGTTGGTTCGGTTTCGGTTCGATTATAACTTTTTTTTAAAGACATTAACTGTGCATTAACCATGCATTATGTGGGTTGAATGCTGTAACACAGAATAAGAATAAGATAATTAATAAAAGCCCCATGATGGTAGTCACTGCTCTTACTGCTTATCACTTACTAACCATCATTTACTCACATTACTTTAATAAAATATTTCAGTTGTGTATAATACATTTGATGACTTTATTTCATTCCAAGTCATCATCTCATCTCTATAGAGCTGATGCCTACGCTGTCTGACAAAATCACTATCTCAGTAGTTCTTACTAAAGGTATACTTTTGACTGCTAAATACCAAATATAAATCACTTAGATCATGTATTGAGAAGTAGAGATACCTTGCGAAGCAACTACTCTCGATCGCTCTTGATCGAGCGCTCCTATGTCTCTTCTCTCCGTCTCTGTGTCTGCCACATACAGACCGGACAAGTAGCTGGCTCAATGCATTATGCTCATTGTAGTTAATTACCATGTTTTCTGTGCTAAACTATGTAGAATATTGGCCTGTTGGAAACTACAACTACATCGGACAGTTCAGGCTGGATCTGATTTATCTCTTGAAAAACAGAACAAAATAGATTTGAACCAAAGTTGGTAAATTAGTTGTCAAAAAAACAAAATTACAGAAATTTCAGTTAATCATTCAGCACTAGTCCATTATGTTACATTTAGAACTAAATATGTTTTAGTCGATATGTACTGGTCAGGGATGTGGACCACAGATGCAGATTAAGTACACACCATTGTTATTGTGTGGGTACTGTTACACAATGGTGTGGAGTTGTGAAAGAAAAGAATGGCCACTAACATTCAACATAAATCTGAGGCGTTATCTTGGCTAGTTAGGTGATGTGATACCATATTCTAATAGTAGAATTATGCAAACAATCTCTCTCTCAAATGGCTTCAGGGAATCTGATTGAGATGCTACTCTAAACATCTATGAATCTTTCCAAGAATCTGTGGTAGATACAAAGAGGGTGGATAATGGGTATTGTTTGAGGGAATTAAGTCTTTATTTTGGGATCATGGGATGGACATTCCTATACTAGTGTGGTTGAGACCGCGCAGACAGAGTAGCATGATGGCCAATCATAAGTGTACAGAGATTTCTGACAAATGTGTGGCTGTAGCTAGGCAAGGGCAACTAAATAATTTGGCCTACAACTCCATGGAGTACACTACTCATTATGAAAAATGTGATAAGACATAAGATGAGTGAAATTAGACCTACACATTTTCATAAAAATAAATGTCATCATTGGAATTTGCATCTTGGAGTGATACCCTTTACCTTTTGTCATTATTATTGGCTGAAACCTGAGCCCAATTCTTCTCATTGGCTGGAGCACTTTGGTTGTTATTACCTGTTGTGACTTGTTGAAGCGATGGATCTCATCTATAAAGAGGATGGTCTTCCTCTTCATCAGTTTTAACTCATTCTGGGCCTGCTTAATGACCTCTCGCACCTCATTGGTGGATGTGCTGGTGGCAGAGAGAGAAACGAAGCGGGCCGTGCCCCTCTTCTTATTGCCGCTGGCTATGATGTGGGCCAGAGTGGTCTGGAAGGAAGGACAGAGATACATAAACGTAAGAGTTCATAGTGACACCATATCTAATTCTTAGAATTCTTATCCATCTGAAGAAAGCGAGTACCTGTGAATACTTCTCGTTCAAAATATGATTACTACTAATGATGAAGATAGATACATAACATGATTCCCTCTTATGTGTGGGGCCCTATGTGAAACTTATTTTTCTTCATTAAATCCTTGGGAATGCAGGCAGGCACCTAAAATCATGCATCTACTGATCCCGCTGCGTGCCACTGTCACAGCATTTCCATCTGTATTTTATAGGCCTATAATGCATTTTCCAGTCCCTATAATCCACAGATGGAACCAAGTCCCCTGGTCCCTGCCTAGAAGACCCTGAAGACAGATTCATAAATCTAGCCTCCACTGTAAATCCTGGAGTCCAGCTCCATAAATCTCATGAAAACTGACCCATGACACCAGGGGGCTGACAAAGAGAGTCAGCGAGAAAGGGAAAGTGTTAAGAGGCATGCTGTTATGGTGGCCAGTCAAGTCAGAGGTAGCTGGCCTATTATGGCGTTAACAGTGCAGATAACGCAAGACTCCAGCCAGTCACTATACAGTATCTAGGCCTAATGGGAGAATTTCAAGCAGTTCCAATTATGTGACTGCCATCCGTGGGCATTGCAATAATCACATGAACTCAGTCAATCATCATCAAAAAACTGCAGAAATGGCCTTATCTTTAGGCTTAATGTTATGTAGGCACTGGGCATATGCCCTATTGTTACATTCCAAGGCTGCTGCAAGGTCTTCCCTGCCCACAGGGGTCTCGTGTTCTTGAGCAACGACGACCTCAGGGGGATGGTTGGTTGAAATCAATATTTGTCTGCTTTATAGATAATTTTTCTAACAAGCTGCAACTGAGTAACACTAATTGGTCTGGTCTAAAAAAAAAAAAACAGCGCTGATGCTGATATGAGAAGTTGCTGTTGCTGCTGTTGTCAGTCCCACCTGCGGTTGGCATCCAATAAATGTTGCATTCCCGTCACCTACCAGACTGGAATACAACTCCATAATACTTTGCTGAAAAAAAGCATATTTTTTAAATACCCTACCGTCTAACACAACACTCACAAAAAAAAAAAAAATATATATATATATATATATATATATATATAATACTCCACTATTTAACCCCTGTGTGGTGTTTGGGTCTGTGGGCCCATTTTCAATGTTTACTAAAATAAAAATTATACAATTAATACTTTTTTCAAACTGAGACTGAACTGTGTGTGGGTGAAAACAAGTAAAAATTAAACAAAAATGTTTGCTGTGTGCCGTCAATCTGTTTTCCTCCTCCCTGGGCCTGCTGTTTCAACATAGCACCAAGAACCTGTCTGTTTCCCTGCCTGTCGCCCTCTTTTCTCACTCTTTACCCTTTGTAGTGTGTGAAACTACACAATGTCTTGTGAGAACATGTACAATGTTATTACAATATATTATTTTAATTTGTAAATATTATTTCCCCACACTCTACCCCAACCAGGTGCAAATTGGGGGAGGGACACAACAAATAAATAGCTTTGCATATGTGGCTACTTAACACAATCAATCAGTATGGCAAAAAGTATCTCTTCTCAGAGGGCCTTAGAATTTTTTTAGCAGAGAGAGAAGCTAGTGTGAAAGAAGCATCTTCCACTTTGGAAAATCATGAATTTTGTCCCTGTCAATTCGGAGTCTGACAGGGAGTTGGATGAAGAGGATGAGACTGACAATAAGCCACCCCCACATTCCCAGTGGGTCAGAAGTTTACATACAATCAATTAGTATTTGTTAGCATTGACTTTAAATTGTTTAACTTGGGTAAAACATTTTGGGTAGCCTTCCAAGTTGGGTGAATTTTGGCCAATTCCTCATGACAGAGCTGGTGAGTCAGGTTGAGTCAGGTTTGTTGGCCTCCTTGCTCTCACATGCCTTTTCAGTTCTGCTCACAAGTTTTCTATAGGATTGAGGTCAGGGCGTTGTGATGGCCACTCCAATACCTTGACTTTGTTGTCCTTAAGCCAACAACTTTGCCACAACTTTGGAAATATGCTTGGGGTCATAGTCCATTTGGAAGACCCATTTGCGACCAAGCTTTAACTTCCTGACTGATGTCTTGAGATGTTGCTTCAATATATCCACATAATTTTCTTTCCTCATTATGCCATCTATTTTGTGAAGTGCACCAGTCCCTCCTGCAGCAAAGCACCCCCACAACATGATGCTGCCACCCCCATGCTTCACGGTTGGGATGGTGTTCTTTGGCTTGCAAGTCTCCCCCGTTTTCCTCCAAACATAACAATGGACATTATAGCCAAACAGTTCTATTTTTGTTTCATCAGACCAGAGGACATTTCTCCAAAAAGTATAATCTTTGTCCCCATGTGCAGCTGCAAACGGTAGGCTTTTTTATGGCGGTTTTGGAGCAGTGGCTTCTTCCTTGCTGAGCGGCCTTTCAGGTTATGTCGATATAGGACTCGTTTTACTGTGGATATAGATTAGAGGTCGACCGATTATGATTTTTTCAACGCCGATACCGATTATTGGAGGACCAAAAAAGCCGATACCGATTAATCGGCCGATATAAAAAATGTATTTGTAATAATGACAATACTGAATTAACACTTATTTTAACCTCTAGTGACACCCCATCCCGTGAATGGGACCGTTGTCATCATCTGACACTAATTAGCATAACGCAACGGACATAAATATTACTAGAAAATATTCCTATTCATGAAAATCACAAGTGAAATATATTGAGACACAGCTTAGCCTTTTGTTAATCACCCTGACATCTCAGATTTTCAAAATATGCTTTACAGCCAAAGCTAGACAAGCATTTGTGTAAGTTTATCGATAGCCTAGCATAGCATTTTGTCCAGCTAGCAGCAGGTAACTTGGTCACGGAAATCAGAAAAGCAATCAAATTAAATAATTTACCTTTGATGAGCTTCGGATGTTTTCACTCACGAGACTCCCAGTTAGATAGCAAATGTTCCTTTTTTCCAAAAATATTATTTTTGTAGGCGAAATAGCTCCGTTTGTTCTTCACGTTTGGCTGAGAAATCGCCCGGAAATTGCAGTCACGAAAACTGCGAAAAATATTCAAAATTAGCTCCATAATATCGACAGAAACATGGCATACGTTGTTTATAATCAATCCTCAAGGTGTTTTTCAAATATCTATTCGATAATATATCCATCGGGACAATTCGTTTTTCAGTAGGACCGATTGGAGTAATGGCTACCTCTGTATTTTACGCAAGAATCTCTCTGGGAGCATCAGGTGACCACTTGCGCAATGTAGCCGCCTACGGGTATTCTTCAACATAATTTTAAAAATGTACCTTTATTTAACTAGGCAAGTCAGTTAAGAACAAATTCTTATTTTCAATGGCGGCCAAGGAATGGTGGGTTAACTCCCTGTTCAGGGGCAGAACGACAGATTTGTTCCTTGTCAGCTCAGGGATTTGATCTTGCAACCTTCCAGTTACTAGTCCAATGCTCTAACCACCTGCCTTACATTGCACTCCACGAGGAGCCTGTGTGGCAGGCTGACTACCTGTTACGCGAGTGCAGCAAGAAGCCAAGGTAAGATGCTAGCTAGCATTAAACTTATCTTATAAAAAACAATCAATCTTAACATAATCACTAGTTAACTACACATGGTTGATGATATTACTAGTTTATCTAGCGTGTCCTGCGTTGCATATAATCGATGCGGTGCCTGTTAATTTCTCATTGAATCGAGGCCTACTTCGCCAAACGGGTGATGATTTAACAAGCGCATTCGTGAACAAAGCACTGTCTTTGCACCAATGTGTACCTAACCATAAACATCAATGCCTTTCTTAAAAATCAATACACAAGTGTATATATTTTTAAACCTGCATATTTAGTTAATATTGCCTGCTAACATGAATTTATTTTAACTTGGGAAATTGTCACTTCTCTTGCGTTCCGTGCAAGCAGTATATGCAGCAGTTTGGGCCGCCTGGCTCATTGCTAACTGTGTGAAGACCATTTATTCCTAACAAAGACCGTAATTAATTTGCCAGAATTAACATTGAAGGTTGTACAATGTTACAGCAATATTTAGATTTAGGCATGCCACCCATTAGATAAAATACAGAACGGTTCCGTATTTCACTGAAAGAATAAACGTTTTGTTTTCGAAATTATAGTTTCCGGATTTGACCATATTAATGACCTAAGTCTCGTATTTATGTGTGTTATTATGTTATAATTAAGTCTATGATTTGATATAGCAGTCTGACTGAACGATGGTAGGCAGCAGCAGGCTCGAAAGCATTCAGTCAAACAGCACTTTGGTGCGTTTGCCAGCAGCTCTTTGCTGTGCTTCAAGCATTGTGCTGTTTATGACTTCAAGCCTATCAACTCCCAAGATTAGGCTGGTGTAACTGATGTGAAATGGCTAGCTAGTTAGTGAGGTGCGTGCTGATAGCGTTTCAATCGGTGATGGAAACAGGTGGCTCTAGACAGGGAGCGTCATAGCGTCATTTCCGGTCACAACTTGCAGACTTGTTTACGTGCTGCTGTGCGGTCTGTTGCCAACCTTTCTTTGCTACCTGACAACTTTACGGTTTTTACTTTTTAATTAATGTTTATATTTTTAATTTTTCCCTCACTCAACTTTTTTTACGTTCAACTTTCTCACTCCGGACATTTTATCTGGACATGGTTCATCAGAACTTCCAACAGGGACTTCCAGTATTTATGCGTCGGGGGGCTAGGGTCTGTTATATATATATATATATATTTTTTTTTGCAAATCGTTCCAGTCACAGGCAGCAGAGAAGTGGAAGGAAAGGCGGCCAAATTAGGTGTTGGCTTTAGGGATGGTCAGTGAGATACACCTGCTGGAGCGCGTGCTACGGGTGGGTGTTGCCATCGTGACCAGTGAACTGAGAGAAGGCAGAGCTTTACCTACCTTTACTTGTAGATGACCTGGAGCCAGTGGGTCTGGCGACGAATATGTAGCGAGGACCAGCCGACTAGAGCATACAGGTCGCAGTGGTGGGTGGTATAAGGTGCTTTAGTAACAAAACGGATGGCACTGTGATAAACTGCATCCAGTTTGTTGAGTAGAGTATTGGAAGCTATTTTGTAGATGACATCGCCGAAGTCGAGGATCGGTAGGATAGTCAGTTTTACTAGGGTAAGTTTGGCGGCGTGAGTGAAGGAGGCTTTTGTTGCGGAATAGAAAGCCGACTCTAGATTTGATTTTAGATTGGAGATGTTTGATATGAGTCTGGAAGGAGTTTACAGTCTAGCCAGACACCTAGGTACTTATAGATGTCCACATATTCTAGGTCAGAACCATCCAGGGTGGTGATGCTAGTCGGGCGTGCGGGTGCAGGCAGTGAACGGTTGAAAAGCATGCATTTGGTTTTACTAGCGTTTAAGAGCAGTTGGAGGCCACGGAAGGAGTGTTGAAGCTCGTTTGGAGGTTAGATAGCACAGTGTCCAAGGAAGGGCCAGAAGTATACAGAATGGTATCGTCTGCGTAGAGGTGGATCAGCGAATCGCCCGCAGTAAGAGCAACATCATTGATATATACAGAGAAAAGAGTCGATATCTAGAGTATTTCTGCACCCTCGACAACTACTGTGATTATTATTTGACCATGCTGGTCATTTATGAACATTTTGGCCATGTTCTGTTATAATCTCCACCCGGCACAGCCAGAAGAGGACTGGCCACCCCTCATAGCCTGGTTCCTCTCTAGGTTTCGGCCTTTCTAGGGAGTTTTTCCTAGCCACCGTGCTTCTACACCTGCATTGCTTGCTGTTTGGGGTTTTAGGCTGGGTTTCTGTACAACACTTTGATATATCAGCTGATGTAAGAAGGGCTATATAAATACATTTGATTTGATGTCACTTGCTCTGAGACCTTGAAGTAGTTGTTCCACTTGCTCTGCAAGAGCCGCAGCTTTTGTGGAGCGATGGGTAACGACACTTCGAGGGTGGCTGTTGTCGATGTGTTCCTTGTTCGAGCCCAGGTAGGGGCGAGGAGAGGGACGGAAGCTATACTGTTACACTGGCAATACTAAAGTGCCTATAAGAACATCCAATAGTCAAAGGTATATGAAATACAAATGGTATAGAGACATAGTCCTATAATTTCTATAATAACTACAACCTAAAACTTCTTACATGGGAATATTGAAGACTCATGTTAAAAGGAAACACCAGCTTTCATATGTTCTCATGTTCTGAGCAAGGAACTTAAACGTTAGCTTTTTTACATGTCACATATTGCAATTTTACTTTCTTCTCCAACACTTTGTTTTTGAATTATTTAAACCAAATTGAACATGTTTCATTATTTATTTGAAGCTAAATTGATTTTATTGATGTATTATATTAAGTTAAAATAAGTGTTAATTCAGTATTGTTGTAATTGTCATTATTACACATTTAAAAAAAATAAAAAACGGCTGATTAATCGGCATTGTTTTTTTTGGTCCTCCAATAATCGGTATCGGCATTGAAAAATCATAATTGGTCGACCTCTAGTAAGAATGCTGTTCATCGATTACAGCTCAGCATTTAACACCATAGTACCCTACAAACTTGTCATTAAGCTCGAGACCCTGGGTCTCGACCCCGCCCTGTGCAACTGGTGGTGAGGGTAGGTAACAACATCTCCACCCCGCTGATCCTCAACACGGTGGCCCCACAAGGATGCGTTCTCAGCCCTCTCCTGTACTCCCTGTTCACCCACGACTGTGTGGTCATGCACGCCTCCAACTCAATCATTAAGTTTGCAGCCGACACTAGTGGTAGACTTGATTACCAACAACGACGAAACGGCCTACAGGAAGGAGGTGAGGGCCCTCGGAGTGTGGTGTCAGGAAAATAACCTCACACTCAACGTCAACAAAACAAAGGAGATGATCGTGGACTTCAGGAAACAGCAGAGGGAGCAGCCCCCTATCCACATTGACGGGACAGTAGTGGAGAGGGTGGAAAGTTATAAGTTCCTCGGCGTACACATCACAGACAAACTGAAATGGTCCACCCACACAGACAACGTGGTGAAGAAGGCGCAGCGGCACCTCTTCAACTTCAGGAGGTTGAAGAAATTTGGCTTGTCACCAAAAACACTCACAAACTTTTACAGATGCACAATTGAGAGCATCTTGTCAGGCTGTATCACCGCCTGGTACAGCAACTGCTCCGCCCATAACCGCAAGGCTCTCTAGAGGGTAGTGAGGTCTGCACAACGCATCACCGGGGGCAAACTACCTACCCTCCAGGACACCTACACCACCCGATGTCACAGGAAGGCCAAAAAGATCAAGGACAACAACCACCCAAGCCACTGCCTGTTCACCCCACTATCATCCAGAAGGCGAGGTCAGTACAGGTACATCAAAGCGGGGACCAAGAGACTGAAAAACAGCTTCTATCTCAAGGCCATCAGACTGTTAAACAGCCATCACTAACATTGAGTGGCTGCTGCCAACATACTGATTCAACTCTAGCCACTTTAATAATGGAAAAATTGATGTAATAAATGTATCACTAGCCACTTTAAACAATGCCACTTTATATAATGTTTACATACCCTACATTACTCATCTCATATGTATATACTGTACTCTATACCATCTACTGCATCTTGCCTATGCCGTTCGGCCATCACGCAATCAAATATATTTTTTATGTACATATTCTCATACATTCCTTTACACTTGTGTGTATAAGGTAGTTGTTGTGAAATTGTTAGAGGTTAGATATTACTGCATGGTCAGAACTAGAAGCACAAGCATTTCGCTACATTTGCATTAACATCTGCTAACCATGTGTATGTGACAAATAAAATTAGATTTGATGTGTGTCTGACTCTTCTACCATGGCCTGCTGTAACTATATATGTGAGTGAGATGTTAGTAAAATTCCTGAACTAAGTGTTTTCATCATTCTAGATTGCAGCCGGTAGCAACATGAAGAAGCGCTGCGATGAGTGTGGACCCAAGGACAGGAAGACACAGTACACATGCTTCAAGTGCAAGAAATACATTTGCAACACACACACACACAGCAAAACTCTGTCCCTCATGTGGTGTGTAGACCAGCCTTAATTTGTGTTTAAAAAAAATCACATTTTATTTTTAAAATAATGATAGCGCTTTAATTGATACATTTTACCTAGCAGAAGTAAATGGCAAATATTAACTATGCTGTCATTATTTTTTACATTTAACCTTTAACTAGGCAAGTCAGTTCAGAACAAATTCTAATTTACAATGACTGTGTATTGCTTGTAATTGATGCAAGTCAACATCTAAGTATTAAGTAATTTTACATAAATTGTTATGGCTGTATTGTTTAAAAACCCAATAATGTTTTGGGTCCATCAGACCCGCGAACATTGGGTGAATAACAAAAACATGACACCACACAAGGGTTAAATCTATTTAGTCCTACTTCAGGCCAACAGCCTGAAAGTATGAGCCACCACCACTTAACACACCTCTTCTGACATCAAACCTCACACACCCAAATACCTCTCTGCAGCTGCCAAATACCTCTATTTTCTGCAATTTATGTTCCATCCCTGCAGGACAGTTGATAACCATTGTTATAAATGCCAGAATTACAGTCTTACTTGAAACATATCACTTGGTTTATCCCTCCGTACTGGTACAGATCTACTACTCACACCACACCTCTCAGGATCCCTCCCCCTTGACCCATCTTCCTTTACTTTCTTCACTGCCTCAGCATATGACAACTTCTGCTTGTCAGTCACAAACTTCATCATCACTCACGTGTTACTTTCGTTTACAACATGGAAATACAATCTAGATTATATGTATATGTTTACAAAGTAGAACACCACACCTTCCCACATCCAGGTGGTCCCCATAGGATCAATGACGGTATCTCCTGAGAATCCAACAGCGACCTGAGAAGGGTGTGTTCTCCTACTACTTTGTTTTGGCCGAAATATTCCTCTAGCGTGGTTGGTCGCAGTTTATCCGCCAGTGGCTTATCGATATTCAGCAGTGCGCGCACAGGTGTTGTATCACGCGGGGTCTTTATCAGTGTGTTCGATGCAGGGGGGTCGATGCAAAACTGTCCCATCGCCTTACCTGCCCCCATCTCGTCCGGTGAATGACGTTTCTTTCCTTTGCTGACAGCAGTGCTGGCAATCGGTTTATTCGATAAAAATGTATTTCGTTCACTTTGAACTGGACCCTTATTTATGTTGGTCTGAAACATCCTGAAAATCGGAGAGGGCGGCGTGGTACTTTTCCTCGCCTCCGACGAGTCTGTCGTGTTGACTGTTGGACTAGACGCTTCGCTAGAAATGCGAGGTTTCTTGAGAGGTGGTCCGTTCATTTCTTGACTGGTTGATGTCGGACAACTGTCATTGTTTAACAAACATCTGTCCAGATGGGCATTGATTTCTGACGCCGCAAAATCCTTAAAACAAACGGGACATTGTACTGGCTCCGCAACGCTACCTGTTACTTCGCTCGCCATGTTTTCTTTCCCGCTAAACTTGACCTCACCACGTGACCATAACACCGACACTTTATAAAAATATAATATTTTACATTTATTATAGCAGTTTAAAAAATAAAAAAGATCACTTAAGATTTGTGTTCACTTGCAGCGTGTGAGCCATTTCTGTCTGCCTAGAACGGGGTCAGAATTTATTTGAAGCATTATGGGATTTGTAGTTTATGGTCTGCAGATAGTGGGCTTCTGGGCTACAGTCGATAAATCAATTAAGCCACTTCAGTTTTACAAACAAAGATGCAATGGAACAGGTGACAGATGGAATAAATCAATTCTCATTTTCTCCATTATCCAAATGTATATCAACATCTCTTGCCAGGAGTAACATAGCCTGCATGCATGTCTGACTGTCTGTATTTCCTCTCTTCAGCTCAGACAAGACGCCCAGCAGCCATGAGAGACAGGCACCAGAGGTCCCTCTGCAGAGGAGGACAGAGAGGGCCCACCATAGTTGGGGTCTGCCAGCTTGCTGAAAGCCAGAACAACGTAGCCAAGCTGGCCTTCTTCTACTACCTGGAGAGGGTGGAGACCAGGATGGCTCATAATAATGTCTAGAACAGAGCGAATGGAATGGCATCAGCTGTTTGGAATGGCATCAGCTATTTGGAATGGCATCATCAGTTTGGAATGGAATCAGCTATTTGGAATGGCATCAGCTATTTGGAATGGCATCATCTGTTTGGAATGGCATCATCTGTTTGGAATGGAATCAGCTATTTGGAATGGAATCAGCTATTTGGAATGGCATCAGCTATTTGGAATGGCATCATCAGTTTGGAATGGAATCAGCTATTTGGAATGGCATCAGCTATTTGGAATGGCATCATCTGTTTGGAATGGCATCATCTGTTTGGAATGGAATCAGCTATTTGGAATGGCATCAACTATTTGGAATGGCATCAGCTGTTTGGAATGGCATCAGCTATTTGAATGGCATCAGCTATTTGATACCATTCCACTGGCAG
>NW_027259550.1:0-27500 GCF_045791955.1 Oncorhynchus clarkii lewisi
GAGTAGGTGTACCCTGGAATGAGTAGGTGTACCCTGGAATGAGTAGGTGTTCCCTGGAATGAGTAGGTGTACCCTGGAATGAGTAGGTGTACCCTGGAATGAGTAGGTGTACCCTGGAATGAGTAGGTGTACCCTGGAATGAGTAGGTGTACCCTGGAATGAGTAGGTGTACCCTGGAATGAGTAGGTGTACCCTGGAATGAGTAGGTGTACCCTGGAATGAGTAGGTGTTCCCTGGAATGAGTAGGTGTTTACCTGGAATGAGTGGTCTACCTGGAATGGGTAGGAGTGTCTACCTGGAATGAGTAGGTGTACCCTGGAATGAGTAGGTGTTCCCTGGAATGAGTAGGTTTACCCTGGAATGAGTAGGTTTACCCTGGAATGAGTAGGTGTTCCCTGGAATGAGTAGGTGTACCCTGGAATGAGTAGGTGTACCCTGGAATGAGTAGGTGTACCCTGGAATGAGTAGGTGTACCCTGGAATGAGTAGGTGTTCCCTGGAATGAGTAGGTGTTCCCTGGAATGAGTAGGTTTACCCTGGAATGAGTAGGTGTACCCTGGAATGAGTAGGTGTACCCTGGAATGAGTAGGTGTACCCTGGAATGAGTATGTGTACCCTGGAATGAGTAGGTGCACCCTGGAATGAGTAGGTGTGTACAAACGTTTGACTGGTACTGTATATACAGTATTATATACACACTGAGAATACCAAATATTAGGAACACCTTGCGCCCGCTTTTGCCCTCAGAACAGCCTCAATTCGTCAGGGAATGGACTCTACAAGGTGTCGAAAGCATTCCACAGGGATGCTGGCCCATGCTGACTTCAAGGCTTTCCAGAGATGTTTTACGTTGGCTGGTGGACCATTCTTGATACACACAGGAAACGGTTGAGTGTGAAAAACCAAGCAGATTTGCAGTTCTTGACACAAACTACCATACTACCATACCCCATTCAAAGGCACTCAAATGCTTTGTCTTTCCCATGTGATGGAACATTTTAGTAACTTCAATTTGGGAGTACTCCCAGACTCTTGTTTTGAGAATGAAAGATCTCTCAGTTTCAAGGTCTCTGCTTAGAGAGAAGAAGCCTCGTGATGTGATGTGATTGATGTGATTGATGTGATTGGTCTGTCACATGCATGACCCAGTATTGGTCTGTTACATGCATGACCCAGTATTGGTCTGTCACATGCATGACCCAGTATTGGTCTGTCACATGCATGACCCAGTATTGGTCAGTCACATGAATGAAGCAAACGTTAATGATGAACGAATAAGCTAAATCATGCAAATATAACTTGTCTGTACATAAGAGATCTAACGGGACTGCCTCAGTAGAGCTCCTGATCGACAAAATGATGACAAAAGGTTTTCCTACTAATTATCTGCCTCCTTTTGAATGTCATTGTATTTCCAAGCAACTGTAATGCACTTTGGAAGAAATCTTCATCAGGGCTCATTGACGATGCATTCAGTAGAATGCTCAGTCGGGCATCAACCCAAAATGAGCGTTCAAAACAATATTGTGACAAACATGCAACCCATGAATAGACCTCTATATATGAGTGACTGTGTCCAACACACCACCACTTATGTTGGGAACCTACTGACCCCCCCAAAAAAATTTGTTCTCAATTACATGTATTGCTAAAATAATGGTTGATGGAAATACAGGCAGGCACCACATTATTACAGGACAAAACAGTTCAATCATGATGGTATTGTAAGTATAAAAGTAAAGCTTCCTTTCATGTAATTAAAAATCTTGAAAAAGTAGTGGAATGGTATTAGTGTGGTGTGTGAAGAATCCAATACTTGAACTTGTGTGCGGTACAAATTACATTATTGTGGGCACACCTCCTCAAATAGTATTAATTAGGCTGTTTGAGAAGGTTTGAATCCTAAGCAACCTGCATACACATTGTTTGAAGTACAATAGACCAACATAGCACAGGAGGCTACTGAGGGGAGGACAGCTCATAATAACGGCCGGAACGGAGCGAATGGAATGGCATCAAACACATGGAAACCACGTGTTTAATGTATTTGATACCAGTCCACTAATTCTGCTCCAGCCATTACCACAACCCCGTCCTCCCCAATTAAGGTGCCACCAACCTCCTTTGCAACATAGCAACATAGCTTCTCACTTAAAGCGTTGTTTTTTTTGTTTTAGATTTGATGTAAAAGTGTGTCACACAGAAAAGACAAAGACAACATGACAATGACACGCTTAGTCAAACATGTATCAGTCAATGTCCTTTTATTTACATCATTGGCTGAGTATATTATGAGAATTTGGTAAACAGATCCATGCATATAGTACAGTTTGAATTTCCAACAGATCAGAACCTTCATTATGGCAGATGGCACAATAATGCAACTGTGTACTGCGAAACGTTAAAAAACTACTGAGGAAGCGATCTAGTAATTCAACATAAAGCATGAACAGATATGATCATTTATGTACTGTAAACAGCCTTGTATTCCCACAAGGTTCAAATGTTTATCCATATATTGATCTTGAATTATAGAAACAAACGAAAACCATACATTTTTCAACTCCAATTAATACATAAGTCTGAATTTACATAAACGTATAAACCACACAGCTTAATATGAGCATGAAAGTGTTCTAGAATATGTACACACGACTACATTTACAATAATACACTGGGTGAGAGCCAGAAATCGTTGATACTGTCATCGCCAGTACAACCAGCTTGCACTTAATAGAACAAAGCACATAGAGAGAAATCACGGTCAATCTTAAAATTCAGAATTCAGATAATAATGGCTTATCATGTGAACTTGCATACGGTTGTAGCAATAGTAACATACGAGTGCCTCAGCGCTAATTTTACAGAACTTGATTTGTCTAAATAAACGGAGCAGGGTTTGAATTTTTCATTCTCCCCATTATCATTACAGGTTGGTGTCTTCTCTTGTTGTCCCTGGGTCCTGCTCATTAGGGCACAGAACAGGAAATGTTTTCAAATGCTCTGCAACGGAAAATGTAAATAATTGTTTCTTATTGGACAAGCCCTCGTAGTCCCTCCCTGTTTCAGTCAGTTTTTCCCTGTTTGGTACATAATGAACACGACGCAGGTTAAAACATTTATACAATCTAAATGATGGATAGCAAACAATCAGATATGGCTTCAGACTAAAATATGAAAGCAAGATGATGAAACATCGATGGAGGCCTTTGGGCGGTGTGATTGGCTGGGTGGCAGTGATCACAAGGACGTTTCCAGGGTTACCAGGGGCAAGCACAGGTCAATAGTGAGGAACCAGGTGATGGAGAGTTGGAGAGAGTGGGTAGGGGTGGTGGGGGATCACATGGTGGACCCTCTTTCTCCCCTGTGGTTTGGGGTAGTCTTCTTATTGGTGGAAGGGTTTGGTGCAGTCTAGTTATTGGTGGACAGGTTTGTTGCAGTCCTCTTGTTGGTGGGCAGGTTTGGTGCGGTCTTCTTATTGGTTGACAGGCAGAGAGAAATGCCCCTTCTTCCCAGAGGTGCTCTTGGACCCTCTATGGGGGTCCAATCAGAGTCTGCTCCTCCCTGGGCTCTATCTTCTCTCCACTTCTCTCTTTCTCTCTCCATATCTGTCTCTCTCTGCTGTGTGTATTAATGTCTTCTCAGATTGTGCTCCTCGGTGCAGGAACCTTTTCTCAAGGTGATGTCATCCACAGCCATCTCTCCGCTCCGGCCACGCCCGCGCTCGCCCTTCAGAATCACCTGGGAACAACAACACAGCACAATAAATAGGTTATTTCGCTTATATAGCACTTTCGATTACAAAATGTAATCTCAAAGCAAAAAAAACAAAAAAAAAACAGGTACGACTAATTATCAAAATGGAATGTGAATGGTGTCTAGTCAGCTTCAGACAGAGGTGGTATGGAAAGGCAGTCTCTGGTATGACTTGAGAGGAGGGGGGCATCGATGGTTAGCCAGGGAGAAAGCCCTTCACCAGGAGAGAGCTCTTCACCTGGGCACTTCGCCATCTCCGACAATCATAGAACCTCCATAGCGTAGTAGTTGAACATCAATTGAGGACAACCATGATTCAAACACACACACCAATAACCAATGTATCAGTCGTTGTTAAAGGTCAGTCACAGATGGCAAAGACAAGTCAGGTGTGGTGTCAGACATACTACTGTATACTGTTTTATACTTTAGGAACAGCTGCTCTTTCTATGGCATAGACTGACCAGGTGAAAGCTATGATCTCTTATTTTGTTACATGTTAAATCCACTTCAATCATCAGTGTAGATGAAGGAGAGGAAGGATTTTCAAGCCTTGAGCAATTGAGACATGGATTGTGCATGTGTGTCATTCAGAGGGTGAATGGGCAAGATAAAAAATATTTGAGTGCCTTTGTACGGGGTATGGTACTAGGTGCCAGGCGCACCGGTTTGAGTGTGTCAAGAACTGCAATGCTGCTGGGTTTTTAAATCTCAACAGTTTCCCGTGTGTATTAAGAATGGTCCACCACCTAAAGGACATTCAGCCAACTTGACACAACTGTGGGAAGCATTGGAGTCAACACGTGTCAGCATCCCTGTGGAACACTTTCGGCACCTTGTTGAGTCCAAGAATTGTGGCTGATCTGAGGGAATAAAGGGGTGCAACTTAATATTAGGTGTTCTGTATTTATACTACTGTATACGGCTTTACACTATATACTACTGTATACGGCTTTACACTATATACTACTGTATACGGCTTTACACTACATACTACTGTATACGGCTTTACACTACATACTACTGTATACGGCTTTACACTATATACTACTGTATACGGCTTTACACTATATACTACTGTATACGGCTTTACACTACATACTACTGTATACGGCTTTACACTATATACTACTGTATACGGCTTTACACTACATACTACTGTATAAGGCTTTACACTACATACTACTGTATACGGCTTTACACTACATACTACTGTATACGGCTTTACACTACATACTACTGTATACGGCTTTACACTACATACTACTGTATACGGCTTTACACTATATACTACTGTATACGGCTTTACACTATATACTACTGTATACGGCTTTACACTCTCTATACTACTGTATACGGCTTTACACTACATACTACTGTATACGGCTTTACACTATATACTACTGTATACGGCTTTACACTATATACTACTGTATACGGCTTTACACTATATACTACTGTATACAGCTTTACACTACATACTACTGTATACGGCTTTACACTACATACTACTGTATACGGCTTTACACTATATACTACTGTATACGACTTTACACTACATACTACTGTATACGGCTTTACACTATATACTACTGTATACGGCTTTACACTATATACTACTGTATACGGCTTTACACTATATACTACTGTATACGGCTTTACACTACATACTACTGTATACGGCTTTACACTATATACTACTGTATACGGCTTTACACTCTCTATACTACTGTATACGGCTTTACACTTCATACTACTGTATACTGCTTTACACTATATACTACTGTATACGGCTTTACACTATATACTACTGTATACGGCTTTACACTCTCTATACTACTGTATACGGCTTTACACTATATACTACTGTATACGGCTTTACACTATATACTACTGTATACTGCTTTACACTCTCTATACTACTGTATACTTCTTTACACTCTCTATACTACTGTTTACGGCTTTACACTACATACTACTGTATACGGCTTTACACTATATACTACTGTATACGGCTTTACACTATATACTACTGTATACGGCTTTACACTCTCTATACTACTGTATACGGCTTTACACTACATACTACTGTATACTGCTTTACACTATATACTACTGTATACGGCTTTACACTATATACTACTGTATACGGCTTTACACTCTCTATACTACTGTATACGGCTTTACACTATATACTACTGTATACGGCTTTACACTATATACTACTGTATACGGCTTTACACTATATACTACTGTATACTGCTTTACACTCTCTATACTACTGTATACTTCTTTACACTCTACTTCTTTATACTGCTTTACACTCTATTATTATTACTTTTTTTATTTACTTTAACCCCTTTTTCTACACAATTTCGTGATATCCAATTTATAGTTACAATCTCGTCTCAGGAGAGAAGGTCGAGAGCCATGCGTCCTCCGAAACACAACCCTGCCAAGCTTCACTGCTTCTTGACACACTACTTGCTTAACCAGGAAGCCAGCCGCACCAATGTGCCCGGCGCACCACAAGGAGTCGCTAGAGCACGATGTGACAAGGAAATTCTGGCAGGCCAAACTCTCCCCTAACCCAGACATTGAAGAGAATTCCAAGAGTGTGCAAAGCTGTCATCAAGGCAAAGGGTGGCTACTTTGAAGAATCTCAAATATAAAATCTAACACTTTTTTGGTTACTACATGATTCCATGTGTGTTATTTCATAGTTTTGATGTCTTCACTATTATTCTACAATGTAGAAAATACTAAAAATAAAGAAAAACCCTGGAATGAGTAGGTGTGTCCAAACTTTTGACTGGAACTGTATATATACACTACCATTCAAAAGTTTGGGGTCACTTAGAAATGTCCTTGTTTTTGAAATAAAAGCACATTTTTGTCCATTAAAATAACATCAAATTGATCAGAAATACAGTGTAGACATTGTTAATGTTATAAATTACTATTGTAAATGGAAACGGCTGATTTTTTTAATGGAATATCTACAAAAGTGTACTGAGGCCGATTATCAGCAAACCTCACTCCTGTGTTCCAATGGCACATTGTGTTTGCTAATCCAAGTTTATAACTTTAAAAGGCTAACTGATCATTAGAAAAACCTTTTGCAATTATGTTAGCACAGCTGAAAACTGTTGTTCTGATTAAAAATGCAATAAAACTGGCCTTCTTTAGACTAGTTGAGTATCTGGAGCATCAGCATTTGTGGGTTTGATCACAGGCTCAAAATAACCAGAAACAAAGACCTTTCTTCTGAAACTCGTTAGTTTTTTCTTGTTCTGAGAAATTAAGGCTATTCCATGCGAGAAATCGTCAAGAAACTGAAGGTACAACGCTGTGTACTACTCCCTTCACAGAACAGCGCAAACTGGCTCTAACCAGAATAGAAAGAGGAGTGGGAGGCCCCGGTGCACAACTAAGCAAGAGGCAAGTACATTAGAGTGTTTAGTTTGAGAAACAGACGCCTCACAAGTCCTCAACTGGTAGCTTCATTAAATAGTACCCATAAAATACCAGTCTCAACGTCAACAGTGAAGAGTTAACTCCATGATGCTAGCCTTCTAGGCAGAGTTGCAAAGAAAAAGCCACATCTCAGACTGGCCAATAAAAATAAAATATTAAGATGGGCAAAAGAACACAGACACTGGACAGAGGAAGATTGGAAAAAAAAGTGTTATGGAAAGACAAATCTAAGTTTGAGGTGTTCGGATCACAAAGAAGAACATTCGTGAGACGCAAAAAAAATGAAAAGATGCTGGAGGAGCATGGTGTTAAGCTGTCAAGCATGGTGGAGGCAATGTGATGGTCTGGGGGTGCTTTGGTGGTGGTAAAAGTGGGAGATTTATACAGGGTAAATGTTGAAGAAGGTAGGCTATCACTCCATTTTGCAACGCCATGCCATACCCTGTGGACGGCACTTAACAACTACAAAGCCAAAAGTCTGCAAGACTGTAATTGCTGCAAATGGAAGATTCTTTGACAAAAGCAAAGTTTAAAGGACACAATTATTGTTTCAATTAAAAATCATTATTTATAACCTTGTCAAAGTCTTAACTATATTTCATATTCATTTTGCAACTAATTTCACGTGTTTTCATGGAAAACAATGACATTTCTAAGTGACCCCAAAATGTTGAACGATAGAGTATATATAAACTCAGCAAAAAAAGAAACATCCCTCTCACTGTCAACTGCATTTATTTTCAGCAAACTTAACATGTGTAAATATTTGTATGAACATAACAAGATCAACAACAGACATAAACTGAACAAGTTCCACAGACATGTGACTAACAGAAATTGAATAATTTGTCCCTGAACAAAACGGGAGGGGGTCAAAATCAAAAGTAACAGTCAGTATCTGGTGTGACCACCAGCTGCATTAAGTACTGCAGTGCATCTCCTCCTCATGGACTGCACAGATGTGCCAGTTCTTGCTGTGAAATGTTATCCCACTCTTCCACCAAAGCACTTGCAATTTCCCAGATATTTCTGGGGGGCCCTAGCCCTCACCCTCACCCTCCGATCCAACAGGTCCCAGACGTGCTCTATGGGATTGAGATCTGGGCTCTTCTCTGGCCATGGCAGAACACTGACGTTCCTGTCTTGCAGGAAATAAACACACAAAACGAGCAGTATGGCTGGTGGCATTGTCGTGCTGGAGGGTCATGTCAGGATGAGCCTGCAGGAAGGGTACCACATGAGGGAGGAGGATGTCTTCCCTGTAACGCACAGCGTTGAGATTGCCTGCAATGACAACAAGCTCAGTCCGATGATGCAGTGACACACCGCCCTAGACCATGACGGACCCTCCACCTCCAAATCGATCCCGCTCCAGAGTACAGGCCTCGGTGTAATGCTCATTCCTTTGACGATAAACGCGAATCCGACCATCATCCCTGGTGAGACAAAACCCCGACTCGTCAGTGAAGAGCACTTTTTGCCAGTCCTGTCTGGTCCAGCGACGGTGGGTTTGTGCCCATAGGTCTTAAGCATCTCACAGTACGGACATTGCTTGCCCTGGCCATATCTGCATCCTCATGCCTCCTTGCAGCATGCCTAAAGCACGGTCACGCAGATGAGCAGGGACCCCGGGCATCTTTTCGTGTTTTTCAGAGTAAGTAGAAGGCCTCTTTAGTGTCCTAAGTTTTCGTAACTGTGACCTTAATTGCCTACCGTCTGTAAGGTGTTAGTGTCTTAACGACCATTCCACAGGTGCATGTTCATTAATTGTCTATGGTTCATTGAGCAAGCATGGGAAACAGTGTTTAAACCCTTTACAATGAAGATCTGTGAAGTTATTTGGATTTTTACTAATTATTTTTGAAAGACAGGGTCATGAAAAAGGGACGTTTCTTTTTTTGCTGAGTTTATATATATATATATATATATATATATATATATATATATATATATATATATATATATATATATATATATATATATATATATACAGTGCCTTGCGAAAGTATTCGGCCCCCTTGAACTTTGCGACCTTTTGCCACATTTCAGGCTTCAAACATAAAGATATAAAACTGTATTTTTTTGTGAAGAATCAACAACAAGTGGGACACAATCATGAAGTGGAACGACATTTATTGGATATTTCAAACAAATCAAAAACTGAAAAATTGGGCGTGCAAAATTATTCAGCCCCTTTACTTTCAGTGCAGCAAACTCTCTCCAGAAGTTCAGTGAGGATCTCTGAATGATCCAATGTTGACCTAAATGACTAACGATGATAAATACAATCCACCTGTGTGTAATCAAGTCTCCGTATAAATGCACCTGCACTGTGATAGTCTCAGAGGTCCGTTAAAAGCGCAGAGAGCATCATGAAGAACAAGGAACACACCAGGCAGGTCCAAGATACTGTTGCGAAGAAGTTTAAAGCCGGATTTGGATACAAAAAGATTTCCCAAGCTTTAAACATCCCAAGGAGCACTGTGCAAGCGATAATATTGAAATGGAAGGAGTATCAGACCACTGCAAATCTACCAAGACCTGGCCGTCCCTCTAAACTTTCAGCTCATACAAGGAGAAGACTGATCAGAGATGCAGCCAAGGGGCCCATGATCACTCTGGATGAACTGCAGAGATCTACAGCTGAGGTGGGAGACTCTGTCCATAGGACAACAATCAGTCGTATATTGCACAAATCTGGCCTTTATAGAAGAGCGGCAAGAAGAAAGCCATTTCTTAAAGATATCCATAAAAAGTGTTGTTTAAAGTTTGCCACAAGCCACCTGGGAGACACACCAAACACGTGGAAGAAGGTGCTCTGGTCAGATGAAACCAAAATTGAACTTTTTGGCAACAATGCAAAACGTTATGTTTGGCGTAAAAGCAACACAGCTGAACACACCATCCCCACTGTCAAACATGGTGGTGGCAGCATCATGGTTTGGGCCTGCTTTTCTTCAGCAGGGACAGGGAAGATGGTTAAAATTGATGGGAAGATGGATGGAGCCAAATACAGGACCATTCTGGAAGAAAACCTGATGGAGTCTGCAAAAGACCTGAGACTGGGACGGAGATTTGTCTTCCAACAAGACAATGATCCAAAACATAAAGCAAAATCTACAATGGAATGGTTCAAAAATAAACATATCCAGGAGTTAGAATGGCCAAGTCAAAGTCCAGACCTGAATCCAATCGAGAATCTGTGGAAAGAACTGAAAACTGCTGTTCACAAATGCTCTCCATCCAACCTCACTGAGCTCGAGCTGTTTTGCAAGGAGGAATGGGAAAACATTTCAGTCTCTCGATGTGCAAAACTGATAGAGACGTACCCCAAGCGACTTACAGCTGTAATCGCAGCAAAAGGTGGCGCTACAAAGTATTAACTTAAGGGGGCTGAATAATTTTGCACGCCCAATTTTTCAGTTTTTGATTTGTTAAAAAAGTTTTAAATATCCAATAAATGTCGTTCCACTTCATGATTGTGTCCCACTTGTTGTTGAGTCTTCACAAAAAAATACAGTTTTATATCTTTATGTTTGAAGCCTGAAATGTGGCAAACGGTCGCAAAGTTCAAGGGGGCCGAATACTTTCGCAAGGCACTGTATATATATATATATATATATATATATATATATATATATATATATATATATATATATATATATATATATACTGTATATACACTACTGTATACTCACACTCTCAAGTCCCGTGCCCCACAGCGTGATCTGGGTATGTCTCCAGCCGCTACCCCCCGTCCTTCCCCACACGGCCGGGCTGTACTGCTTCCCTTTCTTCACAAACACCTGGAGCATACCCACATGGTGTCCTGCCAGCTTGTGGCGGAACGACAGACACAGGTTACCGTCGTTCCAGGGAGGAGTCAACGGGAGGACCAGGCGCGCCCCTCGCCCGCTCCTCTTGTCGCTCACCTCAGGGATGGTGAGGTATTTTCCACCCGTGGAGAGGAAAGAGGAAGAGAAAGTGATATTACAATCAGGGTAGCGTTCAATTGGAGAAAACGTTTGGAAATGAAGGAGATGCTAGAACACTGGTTTTAGTTTTCAGATGGATGTGTCTCAATCAGATGGCTTCATCTTTTGATATCGGCAGCTCCATTTTACAGAATATTGTCCTCATTGAAATTCGTGCCGAAAACCCCCCAAAATGTCCTCCTGGGACTATAAAGTTATACTACTAAATAGAGTCAGACTAGGCTGAATTAAATTTACTCTTGACATATGATTGAGTGGAACCATTGCAAAAAAAACACACATCTTGTTTTCTCTGAACCAACTGTCTGCCTGTAATCAAGTGTTTTGTTTTGAATACTGTTGAATAATGCAGTCTCTTCAAAAGGCATTTGTTTATCAATGAATAATAACCACAGCTAGTTCTACCAAGGATCAGACCTTCCTGTGTAAAACCAGCAACACACTTTTAGAGCCAATGTTCTCATATGAAAATAAAACTTCTGTGCTTATCATTAAAATGTTAGTATCTGAACGCAAAAGTGAGGTTAAAGGGTATCTTATCTTATGTATCTTATTTTTGCCTTCCCTGAGGAAATATTGCTTTATCTGAACCGTTTGTAACAATGTCCAGAATAATCCGCTTTGCATTAATCTGGCTAGCAAAAATTAAAGTCTAAAAAAGTGAACTGTGGTTCTTACCAGATGGGTCCGGTGTTGTCTCCCAGTGCAGGTCACCATCCTTGTCCCGGATCCAACCGCAAAGGCCGTTATCAAAGGAGCAGCTCAGGTAGCCAGCCTCTGAATTTAAACAACAATGTTTCACATATTTCAAGTACCTTTACCCCACAAAGGCTCTCCTTGCTTGAACTAAGCTCACACAAAGGCTCTCCTTGCTTGAACGTAGCTCACACAAAGGCTCTCCTTGCTTGAACGTAGCTCACACAAAGGCTCTCCTTGCTTGAACGTAGCTCACACAAAGGCTCTCCTTGCGTGAACGTAGCTCACACAAAGGCTCTCCTTGCGTGAACGTAGCTCACACAAAGGCTCTCCTTGCGTGAACGTAGCTCACACAAAGGCTCTCCTTGCTTGAACGTAGCTCACACAAAGGCTCTCCTTGCGTGAACGTAGCTCACACAAAGGCTCTCCTTGCTTGAACGTAGCTCACACAAAGGCTCACTTTGCGTGAACGTAGCTCACACAAAGGCTCTCCTTGCGTGAACGTAGCTCACACAAAGGCTCTCCTTGCGTGAACGTAGCTCACACAAAGGTTCTCCTTGCGTGAGCGTAGCTCACACAAAGGCTCTCCTTGCGTGAACGTAGCTCACACAAAGGCTCTCCTTGCTTGAACGTAGCTCACACAAAGGCTCTCCTTGCGTGAACGTAGCTCACACAAAGGCTCTCCTTGCGTGAACGTAGCTCACACAAAGGCTCTCCTTGCGTGAACGTAGCTCACACAAAGGCTCTCCTTGCATGAACGTAGCTCACATCCCTCCTGCTGTGTGCCTTTGATTCCAACGGGTGCAGCATCATTTCCATTCTCTCTTATGTACATGAAATAACATACAGAAGATGTGAAAGAAAGGTGGTGAACGCACAAGTTATTACAGAACAATAAATATTGATTTCTCTAGAGTGGTGGACTGAGAGCGCCGTGATGGATGAAATGGGAATGAACTGATCTGAATTGCCTGCGAAGTAAGCCTTCATTTCACAAAATAAATCTGATGATAACTGTGTGTGGATTTGTGTGTGCGCGTGTATGTGTATGCTTGTGTGTTTATGTGAGTGCATTGTGCATTTGCATCTGTGCGTGCGCGTGTGTTCTGTATGTGTGTGTGTGTGTGTGTGTTCATCGAAGTGTGTCAGCCACCATATCATTTAATTTAGCCACTCCGCATAAACCATCAACAAATACATTGTGGTCATGACAGTGAGTAATCGGATACAAATGATCATTTTGAATTTGAGTTATTTGTTTCGGACATAAGCCATAATAATTCATGTGTCGCAAGTACAAATTGTGTCTTGAGATGAAACTAGCGCTCATCATTTTGACCCTGAACATTGGGTCGTGAAAAGCACATAGCAGGATCATTCTCTGAGCCAATGAAAGCACTGTTTCACTCCAAAACGCTGATCCGATCATGTACGGCGTGCCAAAATAAACCCATAGTGGAATCATTAGGCAATTTAATTGGCAATTTATTGACATCAATAAATCACATAAGCAAGCCCCAGATGTGGTGGATAACGTTCTCAAGTACAAAGAGTACACTGCTCTTCCTTATTCAAGTGTGTGTGTGTGCGTGTGCGTGTGTGTGTGTGTGTGTGTGTGTGTCAGCGTGTGTGTGTTTGTCTAACTGCCACATGTGGAGGCTGCTGAGGGGACGACGGCTCATAATAATGGCTGGAACCATGTGTTTGATGTTGCTGATACCATTCCACTCATTCCACTCCAGCCATTACCATGTGCCCGTCCTCCCCAATTAAGGTGCCACCAACCTCCTGTGGTCGTTACATTAAACCTTCAACTCAACCAATCAGTCAATCATGAAGCAATGCATTCTGGGTAGGTGTCATATAAACAAGCAGGATGAATTTAATCTGTGACTTTCCCGTGACAGTGGATCAAAAACACACAAACATACCTTTCCCTCCGCAGCCTTTTTCTAAAGCGTTGCAGAACCGAAATGAATCTGGGCTGGCGAACGTAACTCGTTCATCATCGTTTGAGTTACGTCCTCTGTAGGAAGTGTTAGGAAGCGTGGAGATGGTTAGTGTTTGACAAATGTTTCTGTTTACCTGCGTCATCCTTCGCTTCGTCGGCCGTGTTGCCCAGCTCAATGTCAAAGTCGACCCCCAAGACGGTGTTGTGATCATGGTTACGTGGAACTAGGGGAGCAAAGAGAAAAGGCCAAATCAAGAGGTATTAGGGAAATTAATAAGTGTGTGTGTGTGTGTGCTACATTGACAGAGAATAAAAAATACCCATTTTGTTGATAATGATAGATAGTAGGGAGAAGAGCAATATCCTCTGGGATATTTGGCTGTTAATCAAATTCACACACAGTTGAATACGTTCTCAGACAGGTTTGACCAACGCTATATAAGAGCATGAAAATCAATTTCAACCCTCAACGATACGATATCATTTGGATAGAGACAAAATACACCTGAATTAGAGCAAAAATATATTCAAACACTGCAGTACACTGTACTACAAACGGGTTCACATATTAGGGCCATTCTGCCTACTGTACTCAACTCTGCTAATTCAGACCCTATGATTGGTAGCCACAGAGCAAGGGGTGTGGTGGAGGTGTGTGTGTGTGTGGGGGGAGGGGTCTTCAGCTGTTTCTGATGCAACTGTCGTGTAAACGCTGTGACGTGCGCACGCACACACTACCCTGGGGCCCTTCTCTCGTGGCACAGTGACACAGCCACTACTGAAATAACCCTCAGTCTCTACTGATATAACTGTGGTCATACTGCCTAATATACTGAAATGCCAAGCCGCCCCAAAGCCTAAAAGGTCACAGGTCAAATGGAAACATGTACAGTACTTCTTGTCTAGCTCAACGTCACTCAAAGGTCTATTGACCAGGTTTAACTTGTCAAACATGATGTTTAGATTAAGTTGGAAATTGATATTTTGACAATGACAAAATCTGGTGATAACACGCATGTTATCATCAAAGAAATATAGGCTTGATAAAACATAACTGCCAACACCTCAATCAGGGTATGATACACTGAAACTGTTCCACAGGCGCGACACTTGACCTCTGAATACTAACCCCTGGCTCTCCCACCCCACCTTGTGTCCTAGCAGTCTACTTCATTTACCGCAGTGTTAGCCGCTAGCTTGGGCCACTTCTGACCTAAAATTGTTGCAGCCAGCCAGCCAGCCAGCCAGCCAGCCAGCCAGCCAGCCAGCCAGCCAAAGCAGAGGGCTGTGCACATATTCCCTGGCAAGACACCAGGCTCTCCAGCAATGCCAGGCATCCAGGCTATAGACGTATCCAGGCCAAGGAGGGGGGGGGGGGGGTCCTCCCTAGGAGCTACATTAGCTGAGTGTGCTACTTTACACTCTTAGGAAAAAAAGGTGCAATCCAAGAACTAAAAAGGGTTCTTCTGCTTTCCCTATAGGAGAACCCTTCGAAGAACCCCTTTTGGTTCCAGGTAGAACCCTTTTGGGTTTCAATTAGAACCCTTCTGCATGGAACCCAAAAGAGTTCTACCTGGAACCAAAAAGGGTTCCATACGAACAAAATCTTATTTCTCTCAAATGCTGTGCACAAATTTGTTTACATCCCTGTTAGTGAGCATTTCTCCAAGATAATCCATCCACCTGACAGGTGTGGCATATCAAGAAGCTGATTAAACAGCCGGATCATTACAAAGGTGCACCTTGTGCTGGGGACAATAAAAGGCCACTCTTAAATGTTCAGTTTTGTCACACAACACAATGCCGCAGATGTCTCAAGTTTCGAGGGAGCGTGCAATTGACTTCAGGAATATCCACCAGAGCTGTTGCCAGAGAATTTAATGTTAATTTCTCTACCATAAGCCGTCTCCAACGTTGTTTTGGAGAATTTGGCAGGACATCCAACCTGCCTCACAACCGCAGACCACGTGTCACCGCGCCAGCCAAGGACCTCCACATCCAGCTTCTTCACCTGCAGGATCATCTGGGACCAGCCATCCAGACAGCTGATGAAACTGAGGAGTATTTGTCTGTAATAAAGCCCTTTTGTGGGGGAAAACATTCTGATTGGCCGGGCCTATGCCCTCCTAGGCCAACCCATGGCTGCACCCCTGCCCAGTCATGTGAAATCCATAGAATAGGACCTAATGAATGTATTTCAATTGACTGCTTTCCTTACATGTTCTGTAACTCAGTCAAATGGTTGAAATTGTTGCATCCTGCGTTGATATATTTTTTCAGTATACAACTTGAACCCAGGTCTGCCCTACTGAAGTCCATGGCAGTTGGACACTATACTGTACCGTGCCACTTTACACTGCGAGAAACAAAGGGCTAAGTATTTCTTCAGGGAATCAATCTCCCTCGGCCAGCAGCTGCACTCCCACGCTTAATAAATCTGATTTACTCCACTGTGTTAGCCGTCCTTGTCGCTGGCGCTCCTCTTGACCCTGTCTTGTTTAATTCTGTGGCAAATATTTGGGCAGTTGACGGGGCTAAAAGCTCAAGAGGGGATTTTCACATACTCTGCTAACCAAGCCAAGCACAGGCTTTTTCAACACACAAGTTTCTTTCTTAAAGGGGTCATTTTCTGGATTTGTACCCAATTCATAATTGTTTTCTTACCTCCAGAGAAGTTAAGTGTTTGTATTGGAATTTATAAAAGCTTTATGGAAAGCCGTGTGAAGTAAACAATGGGATGTGAGTATGAACCTGTGACAAACAAATTTGGAAAAACACTTTTCTTCCAAAATCGTACTTATATTGCAACAATATCACTCCAGAATATCTGTGTTTACTCTCTTGAGATAATAAATAAATTAGGATTGGGATAAAAACCTGGAAAACGATCCCTTTAAAGAGGAATTTGATTAGTCGATGGTGGCACATTTCTGAAATGTTTGTGTGGGTAAGAAGACAGAGTTTTCCTGGGGTATTTCTTTGCTGCGACCACTTCAAGGAATGAATGGAAGGGAGGATCTGCAAAAGGATCCCAACAGGACCAAGAAAGTGGTTCAATCCCTCTTCCTCAATGACTGGCATCAGCTCCACCTGGACGGAGCAGCACAGCCTCAACAAGACAATCACAGGGCAATCTACAGAGTTCCAATTATGAGCTAAAAGTACTACAACTTTTATTTTACTTTACAAAACGTTTTACTTCATTAACTTTACTAAAAGTAAACAAAAATGTACAAACAAGCTGATGCTTCCAAGTTCTGAACCACTTAAAAAATATATATATTTTTTTAACCTTTATTTAACTAGGCACAATGACGGCCTACCCCGGCCAAACCCGACGACGCTGGGCCAATTGTGCACTACCCTATGGGACTCCCAATCACGGCCTGTTGTGATAAAGCCTGGAATCGAACCAGCGTCTGTCGTGATACCTCTAGCACTGAGATGCAGTGCCTTAGACTGCTGACCACTCGAGAGCCCAAGTCTAATTCAAGCTTCTGCAAAGGACAGAAATCCTGACAACAGTGTCGTCCTTATGCTTTGACGTTCATTCTTGTCCTCTTGAATCACAAATCCAATGAAAATATTCTATTGATATGGCCGGGGCATCGTCCTTTCCTCTCCCTCTCATCTCATTCAAGCAAGGCATTTCAAAGACCTTCTCCGAGGCTATTCAGCTGAGTATATGGACGTCTTCCTCCAAATAACGCAAACTGATGTGAATGTAATCTACCCGCTCGTTTTTTACATTTTATAATTATGTGAGGCCATCTGGCTAGGTCGGTGGGAAACACAATCTAACTCACCTCCCAGCATGCACCATGGCTGCTTCACCGCCACCCTTTCATCCTCACAGCCTATTGATGTCAGAGGGCCTTGGCGATGACTTTTAATCAACAGCGTTCAAATGGGCACTGGGATTTCCAGGTGTTTTGTGATCCAGTATTATATTAGTCTGATTACAGATCTGTTTGTGCTGTCTTTCCAGAACAATATAACGTCACACTGACCATTGGAGCTGGCAAGACAGATCTGGCAACAGGCTAGTGTGTTATAGTGCAGGCTAACTGTGTAAGGTCAAGTCTGGACCAATGAGAATAAAGGTGTGAGACTAGTACCAAGTCTGCATTTTTTTGCAACTAGGTGAATTATTGTCAATAACTGCATAGCAAGTGGTATTATCACATGGTGAGCCTGTGCTATGACCTTGAATGTTCCCCCAAAAGCCATGAGCCAGTATGGCTTCCATCTTGAGTTCTCTACCAGCCCTTAACTGTGTGATAATAATGTTTCTCTGGCCTCTATCCCCCCGTACTGGCCTAGATAGAAAAAGACTGACAATCCCCCTCAGTTCAATGGCATTCAGATGTTCTCCAGTTTCTGTTGAAAACGGGTTAAGATAATAATACACACTTGATTTTCTCTGGACCGCTTCACAACTGATTAGTTGACAGAAAGACAAAGTGTTTTCATTCCGTCATGGGGAATGGTTGGATGGACATATTTCACAATCATGCCTGATATATTACGAACCAGATGAAAGAAATGCATGCATAAGTAAATGGTCACATCCAGTTGGCAGAAACTTGCCAAGCATCTTATCAAGATAAATTGACCGCATATGGGACTCACCACCTGGATTCGGTCTTATGTAACAAAATTTGAAATTGTGTTTTTTTTTACATTAGATAAAAGTAGAGACTCAGAACTAGACAATGGTATATCATACACTGCAGGAGGAACAATGGGAAAGTAATTCTGCTTTGAAAGTTGATCAACTTGTATACTCAATTTTGAGAATATCGCCTTTAAATGTTTTGCTATCTAGTGAGAGTTTTTCTTTGTCTACACCCATTCAGCATCGTTCACACCCTATTAAGCTTAAGCCCCACCCATCTGGTTTCGCTGTCGGAGCGCACCCTTGACTCTCTCTGTCAGTGAAAATGATTTATCTTTTTAACCAAATCTGCTGAAAAGTAGCTGAGGTGGACATACAGAATTTTATGGATGCCACACACACACACACACACACACACTATGCATAACAGTCAATGTAAACCTCAAGAAAGACAAAAACCAAACTTACTGTGGACGTCACCTCTCTGTTTGGTGACCTCCTTCTCGATGGTGTTGTCCACTGGGGTGACCGGCACGGGCTGTTTTGGGGGAGGCGGGCGGCGTGTGGGCACGTAGGGTGGGGTCCTGGGGGTGGGGGGCGGTGGAGAGGTGATGGCGGGACGTCGTGGGGGCACATAGGGCTTACGGGTGACTACAGGGGGTCTCCTGGTGGGTATGATTGGTGGTCTCGTGGGGACCACTGGCTTCCGAGGGGCGGGGGGCATCGTCCTTGGAGGAGGTGGGGGAGGTGGTAGTGTGGTTGTAGAAGGTGCTCTAGTAGTAGTTGTAGTAGTAGTGGTCGTTGGTTTGGGAGTGGTTGTGATTCTTTTGGGGGCAGTGGGGGCGACTCTCTTGGCGGTCATGGGCGGTCGGATCGTGGTGGTGGTCCTCTTGTGGTCCGAGTCAGGGATAATGTTGTGGTGGTTTGGGGGGAACCTGGGGGGATCGATGACCACCTTGGGAATGGCTGGAAGGGAAAAGAACATAAAACAACATTAAAATGTTTTACAATGTTTTGCAATGGAAACAAATGTGCGGTTCTAATTGGAGGTGTCCAGATAGTCCCTCCGTTTCAGTGTATTTTCTTCTTCAGTTTGGTGCTTAATGAACACGACCCTGACTTCTTTGGTGTTAATGAGGCATAAAGAAGTGGTGACTGCAGTGACCAACTGACCGTTGGAAAGAAAGGCCAGCTCTTTCATCTGCAATGACTTTACCTGCGTAAACAAGCAACCAGCTTTATCTCTGTATCCATAAAGCATACTCCCCCTCATTGAGGGACTTAAAATATTTGATCTTTGAAACCAAATCACCCCCTTATATCAAGACTCATTTTCTAACATTCATTTCCACTTTTTCCACTTTAGAGCAGTCATAGTTCTCAGCCCTAAGCTAGCCAGCCAGCCAGCCAGCCAGCCAGACAGCCAGACAGCCAGACAGCCAGACAGCCAGACAGACAGCCAGCCAGACAGCCAGCCAGCCAGCCAGACAGCCAGACAGCCAGCCAGCCAGACAGCCAGCCAGACAACCAGCTAGCTGGTATTCATGTGTGGAGTGATACCAACCACACCTAGAAAAAGCCCTGCACTCAGGATCACCCCCAAAGCCTCTGATGTAGGCAGACAAAGACCCATCTATTGTTTGTCCTCACATTCCACAGGTCGGAGGGCAGAATAGAAAAGGCATTTAGGGACGACTTGAGGAAAAAGGGCTCCATGATTGAGGACTGAAGGGGGGTGAGGGTAGGGGTGTGGAGCTTCTCAAAGAGAGTCTCGGCTCAAGCTTTCTCGGGTTACGGAGGGGCTTTGATACAGCATGTGACACACAAATAGGATATCGCAAATCAACTCCCTCCCCCTTGAGCCACTTCTGTATCACACCGGTAGGGCGACAGATTGTTTCAAATACCAGTGTCGGGATTCTGCTAGTGGTCTTGGCGGGCGGAGGGGTTCTGTGTGCTGCTAGCTACACTGGCAGCATCTCAAACGGCACCCTTTTCCCTATAAAGTGCACTACTTTTGACCAGGGCGTATAGCATTCTGGTCAAAAAAAGTGTACTGTATAGGGAATAGGGTGCAATTTGAGATGCCGACACTGACTGGCGTACAGCAGTTCAGTCAAAATATTCAACTACTGGGGATATATCATGATAATAGATGACTTTTATTTTTGCCATTGAGCCGCTGTGCGAACAGCAACAACAAAGACAAAAGAGACACACAGGCGTCTGAGTGGTCTATCACGTTAGAGGAAGGAGACACTAGCCGGAGGAAGAAGAAAAAGAAAGAGACATCTGACGTCTGGAAAACGTTTGACTGTCTTTAAAGATAAAGATGGCCGTACTAGACGATAAGGGGCGGGGTTATCTCACTCATGCGAAGACAAGAATTTCAGCCCCTTGCTCTTAGGTTGCAGACTACTTTTGCTACCCCGTAATCTGGTCCACCGTCCAGCCTTCAAAAAACACCACCAAAGAAAATAAAAAAAGGGCCCTGTCCCCTTAAAAAAGAGAGGGGCCGCGGGGCCATTCAGTGGCCTAGCTTACGTTTGCAGTCATGGCCCATCCCCCTGTAGCCGTCTTTGCACTTGCACTTGTAGGAACCAGGCGTGTTATAGCAGGTGGCGAAACTGCTGCATTGGTTTTGGCCTGAGGAGCACTCATCCACATCTGAAAGACAGGAGAACCACATAGCTGAGTAGGAGGGAGGGAGGGGAGAGACAAAAACAGAAAGACAGACAGACAGACAGACAGACAGACAGACAGACAGACAGACAGAAAGAAAGAAAGAAAAGAGAGCTCTTGCATAGCACATAAACACAGTGAAAGGCAGCAGAAGTACAGCATGCTAATTGGCCAAGGTTAATTTCCCCTTCACTCAGAGAGGGAGTTCAGCGTTTACGTCAACGTCTCCTTTTATTAGTGGAAGTGCTATTTATTAGAGTGAAGAGAGAGAATCAGTACACTGAATACTTTACGAAGAATGCTTGTTAGTTCATTAAAACCCTCACCCATTCAGATAATACGTTATGAGGAGTTTAGTGAACACTTCACAACTGACAGTGTTGAATTTTTGACACATCTCAAAGGCGTGAGAACAGAGGAGGCGTCATTCCAATAGACTTACTGAATGCTTCTCTGTTCAAGATTAAAGAGTGCATGTGATTTGTTCAGAGAAGATGCTAAGAGATTTGACAGGATTTATTAAGGTTATGCCGTGTTTTCTCTCTCTCTCTCTCTCTCTCTCTCTCTCTCTCTCTCTCTCTCTCTCTCTCTCTCTCTCTCTCTCTCTCTCTCTCTCTCTCTCTCTCTCTCTCTCTCTCTCTCTCTCTCTCTCTCTCTCTCTCTCTCTCTCTCTCTCTCTCTCTCCTCCCTCGTTCTCTCTCTTTCTTCTTATCTCTCTCTTAAAATGATGAATGTAAAAACAACACCTGCGCTCCAGACGCAATGACTCGGCGATGGGTCAAAACATCTCAACAAGCCTTCCCGTTTTGACCTTTTGACCCTTAAACCCCAGGTAAGACGTGCGGAAGCCTGGATGACCTCATTACGTACCTACGCACTGGTACTTCCCGTTGATGTATTGCAGGTCGAAGCCCTCGTGACACTTGCAGATGTAACTCCCGAATGTGTTGACGCACTTACGGAACCGGGGACACGTGGCCATGCCGGTCGCACACTCGTCCACGTCTGAAAGTAAGAACATTACAGATGAAACTACAGTTCATAGTTGAGTCTTTATTAATACTTAGAAGGAGAGGCATTAATGCTAAGAAGGAAGGGCTGTACAATATCATGGCTCTGATTCAATACATGTGATAAATACCATCGTTTAATCAGCTAGCTAGTTTCCATTCTTTATTAATAAACATATAGTTTCACCTCTCCCAAAGCCGTATATATCCATGTAAATCAATGGAAATACATGTCTCTTCGTGTATGCTTAGGTTGGCTAGCAACACATCAACACATATAGGTATTACATGAATACATATATAACTATACCCTACAGGTTCATCTGCATCTTTCAAAATAACAGCATTTCCTCTCTTTCACAGGTCTTTTCTCTCCTTATTTCTTCTTTTCTCTCCTTTGGGTTTATTCAAACACGAACGAAAGCCGATTATGTATTAAATCCTATGATCAGAACAATACACACCACAGTGGTGAAGGTTTTAACAGCTTACTCCGTCAGGGTAGACTCAAACCACCTCTGTAGTTACATGGGCAGGAATACATTGAAAGGACTAAAGGACTGAGTCTTTTTTCACTTAAAACCCTGAGTTAATGTGCTGTAAAATGTTGCATGAGGGAAACCACTCTGACAGTTACGCCAACTTGAAACTTACCGAGTGTTATGGAGAGTCTAAGAGAAAGATGGATGCATACTATAGGGTAGCCTACAACAGGACAAAATATATACAAGGTTTCCAATCAATCACTGCTTTTCTGTCCGAAAACCTACCCATGAAAATAACTGCTTGCCTAGAAAGAGCAGTGCTGTTTCATTCAATCACTTCATATTTAGTGTTTATCGGCTTATATTCAGTTCTACATAGCTGTTTTTTCTGCCGACAAACCCTTTGATTAATTGGCCATTTTTATGAGAGGGATAAATGAAATATGAAGCTGTCTAGTTTCTGGAACAATCCAAAAATCCCAGGAGTTAATCATTAATCAGCACTCATTAATCCCAGGATGACTCGTTAATCATAGCGTATTGTCCTCAACATGTTTCTCGCCTCTCAATCTCCATGGCCTGTCAAAAGATTGCAGCATTTCAGATTTATGTACCCATTTTTTGAGGGATTTGACATGGACTTGCCATGGGCCTCTTCACTTGCCAGAGGAACAACACAAAATAACAAAGAGAGCTAGACTGGACCAGACATATTTGATTTAACTAGGCAAGTCAGTTAAGAACAAATTCTTATTTTCAATGATGGCCTAGGAACAGTGGGTTAACTGCCTTGTTCAGGGGCAGAACGACAGATTTGTACCTTGTCAGCTCGGGGATTTGAACTTGATACGGTTCGGTTACTAGTCCAAAGCTCTAACCACTAGGCTACGCTGCCACCCCATATAACTCATCCAAATCATCCTACCCTGGAACAGCTATCAACTCTCTCTGGTATAAGAATATTTTGAAGATAAATTCACCATGCAGAGTTTGAGAGGACGATCTCACCCTGATTTGCTTTGGAGTTTGTGTTATTGAAGAATAACATAAATTGCTAACACTGGTAACCCTTCACCATAGTATTGATTTAAAGCAGACACCCTCTTCCATTAAAAAACCCATCCTCTTTCTGAAAAGGGTTGAAGAGGTCTCCTCAAATATTTCCAGAGCCATTGTAACACCTTTGGGCTAGAAACCTCTCTCTCCTTCCACAACAATGATTGATGTACCTCTGTTTTAAAGCCACACCCCCACTGCCTCCCCTGAGTCTGTCTCAAACTGCAACTAGAGTGCATCGCCTTAAGGCTCAGCCAAGCCAATCGACAGAGCTTGTATTTAAGCTGAGCCAATCGACAGAGCTTGTATTTAAGCTGAGCCAATCGACAGAGCTTGTATTTAAGTTGAGCGAATAGAGCTTGTATTTAAGCTGAGCCAATAGACAGAGCTTGTATTTAAGCTGAGGAGGACCGGATCGACAGAGCTTGTATTTAAGCTGAGCGAATAGAGCTTGTATTTAAGCTGAGCCAATAGACAGAGCTTGTATTTAAGCTGAGCCAATCGACAGAGCTTGTATTTAAGCTGAGCGAATCGACAGAGCTTGTATTTAAGCTGAGCGAATAGAGCTTGTATTTAAGCTGAGCCAATAGACAGAGCTTGTATTTAAGCTGAGCCAATAGACAGAGCTTGTATTTAAGCTGAGCCAATAGACAGAGCCTGCATTTAGATGTGACACGGATTAACTGCCTCAATTTGTCCACCTGAAATGTACTCATCTGAGTGGTGGCATGTAAGAGAGAGAGAGATCCCTGGTCATTTTCTCCCAGTGAACTTCAGTCAGTGCATTCACCTTCATTAAAAAAGGCCATTATGCAGTCTCCACGTAGTAAAAATGTAATTAGTAGCTCAGAGAGAGAGAGGGAATCACCATTGAGGTTGTCAAGGACATTCAGAATGCCAACGGGCCAGCAGAAAGTGAAGAAGAATGTTTGAGAACAACAGGAAGGTTCTTCTCCCTGCTGCTGTCTTCCCCATTCAAGGGCTTATTTGATATTCTAACTTGTGTTTTCATTGCTTCCAAAGGTATTTTGTCGAGCTCTGTGGCAATCAAATTTCATTTGATCATCTCTTCAGCAAATTCAAAGGCTGACAAGACTGAAAGAAACTCACCCGTCTCACGTTTTTCTATTACAAGAAAAGAAGTAACGCTTCTTCTGGCGTTGAATAATTGAATAAGGCTCACACATCTTATGTGTGTGTGTGTGTGGATGTGCGCGTGTGTGTGCGCTTATGTGCGTGCGTGCTGATATTTTTAACACTAGAACAGAACATACCCACACAGGTTCTTCCGTCCGGCGCCAGCTGAAGCCCTGGCGACGGGCACTGACAGCGCACCTCTCCCTTCAGCACCTCACAGCCATACTGGCAGTTGGCCATACCACAGGTACGGGTATCTGGAGGGGATACAGCAGCAGGTTATAGCTAGCTCTCTCTCTCACACATGCACACACAGAAACACACACACACAAACATTAAGGACACACACACACACACAAACATTAAGGACACACACACACACATAAACACACACACACACAAACATTAAGGACACACACACACATACACACACAGACACACGCAAACATTAAGGACACACACACCACAGATCACACACACAAGCGGGTGCGTGGACACAGGAAGACTCACAGTGAGGATTAATTACAGCAATATTCTCTGGATCACAACCTAGGTAGAGTGGAATATTGGCACTCACAAAATACCCACCCTTCACCCTCCCTTCACTTCACTTTCAACCCTTTCTCACCCTCTCTTCTCTCACCCTCCTGTTTGTCCTGAACACACCACTCTGTAGTTCCATTCTCATTGGTCGTTCAGGAGTTCAAGCTGCTCACCAAAATAACATAAAATAATTTCTTTGTGTGGAGGCCCCCCCCCACTTCTCTTCCACAACATTTCCAAAAAAGGACATGAAAGTTGCTACGTTTGTTGCTGCAGCAGGTTCTCTGGAATAGACTGTAGGAGAAAGGAGGAGGAAGGAGAGGAGGGACCCAGGCCAGGTTGATAAAACGTTAGAGTAGCCTGTTGATCAAAGACGAGAAGGAGGAAGGAGAGGAGGGACGCAGGCCAGGCTGATAAAACGTTAGAGTAGCCTGTTGATCAAAGACGAGGAGGAGGAAGAGGAGAAAGAGAGAGGAAGATCAACAAATACTTGAGGTGTCCTAAAAAAATACATAGCTCCCAACTGTGTGGACAAAACATTAGGAACACCTGCTCTTTCCATGACCAGGTGAAAGATATGATCCCTTATCGATGTCACCTGTTAAATCCACTTCAAAAAGGGTAGATGAAGGGGAGGAGAAAGGTTCAAGAAGTATCTTTAAAGCTTTTAACAGTTTCCCGTGTGTATCAAGAATTGCCCGCCACCCAAAAGCCATCCAGCCAACTTGACACTATTGTGGGAAGCATTAGAGTCCACATGGGCCAGCATCCTTGAGGAATCCTTTGGACACCTTGCAGAGTCCATGCCTTGAGGCATCGAGGATGTTCTGATGTCAACGCAATTTGGAATGTGTTCTTAATGTTTTGTACACTCGACATATGTATGTAGACACTCGACATATGTATGTAGACACACATGGATATTCTGATGTTATACCTCCACGGGTATCTTGTGGTTTTTGTTCCTGATGGGTAAAAGTCGTAAATAATTCTGCCGCCGCCAGAATCAAAACAGAAAAGCAAAACAAGCTTACCGCTCAAAGAGGGGGCCTCCACATTCAAGTGGGGGCGATATCATTACTGCTTTCATCAAAGGAACACCCAAGTGAGCACTTTCACACTTTTATAAGGTTCTCGATAAGATCGTGTGGTTGCAAAAGGTGCAAGGAAAGAGAAATAAAAATATCAGCGGTTACTGGAGGGCAAGCACAGACACTATCCCCTCTACAGGATGAGTCAGAATACCTTTAGGGCTAAGCAATAACAGTCCCATTTTATATACAAAGGTTAAAGTCCACGTCTACTTCATATTTGACTGGGGGTGCGTCCCAAACGGCACTCTATTCTTTATACAGTGCACTACTTTTGACCATGGCCTATAGTCATTTAGGATGCATACTGGGGTTGGCTCCCCAGAGCCTGCCTGTAGCGGTAACGGTGAGTGGATAGAATGGGATGTTGACTTTTTTTCTCAAAACATTTTATCATAGCAGGAGAGACCGTAGTGTGGTCAAAGGTCTAATCGTGGATGTGAAAATGGACTTCAGAATTGGAGAGAGAGCACAGTACTCTAATGGCTTTAAAGAGTGAATACATTTGAGGTGAGGGATAGGAAGCAAGAGAGAGAGAGTGAAACAGAAAGGAAAAAATGAAGAGACAACAGACTGACAGACAGAGAAATACAAACAGAGTCAACGAAGAGAAGAGGGACAGACCGTCACACTGTTCACACCACACAGACCCACGTCATGTGACATTCCACTCACTTCCACATGTCCCGTCAGGCATCAGCATATAGCCATTGAGGCAGTAGCACTTGTAGCTGCCGTATGTGTTCATGCACCTGTGTTTGCACGGCCGGGGCTTCAAACCACACTCGTTCAGGTCTGGAGGGAGAGAAAGAGAGGAATCAGAAGGAGGTAGCGTGGGGGACGGAGAGGAAGGAGAAAGAGAGGGAGGAGAAAGGGAGGAATCAATAGGAGGTAGGGTGGGGGACGAAGAGGAAGGAGAAAGAGAGGGAGGAGAAAGGGAGGGAGGAGAAAGGGAGGAATCAATAGGAGGTAGCGTGGGGGATGGAGAGGAAGGAGAAAGAGAG
>NW_027259551.1:0-28794 GCF_045791955.1 Oncorhynchus clarkii lewisi
CGGGGAGGAATAAAGGGGAGAGGAAGGGGTGGGGGAGAGGAGTAAAGGGGAGAGGAGGGGGTGGGGGGAGGAGTAAAGGGTAGAGGAAGGGGTGGGGGAGAGGAGTAAAGGGGAGAGGAGGGGGTGGGGGAGAGGAGTAAAGGGGAGAGGAGGGGGTGGGGGGAGGAGTAAAGGGTAGAGGAAGGGGTGGGGGAGAGGAGTAAAGGGGAGAGGAGGGGGTGGGGGGAGGAGTAAAGGTGAGAGGAAGGGGTGGGGAGAGGAGTAAAGGGGGGAGGAGTAAAGGGGAGAGGAAGGGGTGGGGGGAGTAGTAAAGGGGAGAGGAAGTGGTGGGGGGAGGAGTAAAGGGGAGAGGAAGGGGTGGGGGGAGGAGTAAAGGGGAGAGGAAGGGGTGGGGGGAGGAGTAAAGGGGAGAGGAGGGGGTGGGGTGAGGAGTAAATGGGAGAGGAGGGGGTGGGGTGAGGAGTAAAGAGGAGAGGAAGGGGTGGGGGGAGGAGTAAAGGTGAGAGGAGGGGGTGGGGGGAGGAGTAAAGGGGAGAGGAAGGGGTGGGGGGAGGAGTAAAGGGGAGAAGAAGGGGTGGGGGAGTAAAGGGGAGAGGAGGGGGTGGGGGGAGTAAAGGGGAGAGGAGGGGGTGGGGGGAGTAAAGGGGAGAGGAGGGGGTGGGGGGAGGAGTAAAGGGGAGAGGAAGGGGTGGGGGGAGGAGTAAAGGGGAGAGGAAGGGGTGGGGGGAGGAGTAAACGGGAGAGGAGGTGGTGGGGGGAGTAAAGGGGAGCGGAGGGGGTGGGGGGAGGAGTAAAGGGGAGAGGAAGGGGTGTGGGGAGGAGTAAAGGGGAGAGGAAGGGGTGGGGGGAGGAGTAAAGGGGAGAGGAAGGGGTGTGGGGAGGAGTAAAGGGGAGAGGAAGGGGTGTGGGGAGGAGTAAAGGGGAGAGGAAGGGGTGGGGGGAGGAGTAAAGGGGAGAGGAGGGGGTGGGGGATAGGAGTAAAGGGGAGAGGAGGGGGTGGGGTGAGGAGTAAATGGGAGAGGAGGGGGTTGGGTGAGGAGTAAATGGGAGAGGAGGGTGTTGGGTGAGGAGTAAAGGGGAGAGGAAGGGGTGGGGGGAGGAGTAAAGGGGAGAGGAAGGGGTGGGGGAGGAGTAAAGGGGAGAGGAAGGTGTGGGGTGAGGAGTAAAGGGGAGAGGAAGGGGTGGGGGGAGGAGTAAAGGGGAGAGGAGTAAAGGGGAGAGGAAGGGGTGGGTGGAGGAGTAAAGGGGAGAGGAAGGGGTGGGGGGAGGAGTAAAGGGGAGAGGAGGGGGTGGGGAGAGGAGTAAAGGGGGGAGTAGTAAAGGGGATAGGAAGGGGTGGGGGGAGTAGTAAAGGGGAGAGGAAGTGGTGGGGGGAGGAGTAAAGGGGAGAGGAAGGGGTGGGGGGAGGAGTAAAGGGGAGAGGAGTGGGTGGGGGGAGGAGTAAATGGGAGAGGAGGGGGTGGGGTGAGGAGTAAAGGGGAGAGGAAGGGGTGGGGGGAGGAGTAAAGGTGAGAGGAGGGGGTGGGGGGAGGAGTAAAGGGGAGAGGAAGGGGTGGGGGGAGGAGTAAAGGGGAGAGGAAGGGGTGGGGGGAGGAGTAAAGGGGAGAGGAAGGGGTGGGGGGAGGAGTAAATGGGAGAGGATGGGGTGGGGGGAGGAGTAAAGGGGAGAGGAAGGGTTGGGGGGAGGAGTAAAGGGGAGAGGAAGGGGTGGGGGGAGGAGTAAAGGGGAGAGGAGGGGGTGGGGGAGAGGAGTAAAGGGGAGAGGAGGGGGTGGGGTCAGGAGTAAATGGGAGAGGAGGGGGTGGGGTGAGGAGTAAATGGGAGAGGAGGGGGTGAGGTGAGGAGTAAATGGGAGAGGAGGGGGTGGGGGAGAGGAGTAAAGGGGAGAGGAGGGGGTGGGGTGAGGAGTAAATGGGAGAGGAGGGGGTGGGGTGAGGAGTAAATGGGAGAGGAGGGGGTGGGGTGAGGAGTAAATGGGAGAGGAAGGGGTAGGGGAGGAGTAAAGGGGAGAGGAAGGGGTGGGGGGAGGAGTAAAGGGGAGAGGAAGGGGTGGGGGGAGGGGTAAAGGGGAGAGGAGGGGGTTCGTGGAGGAGTAAAGGGGAGAGGAAGGGGTGGGGGAGAGGAGTAAAGGGGAGAGGAGGGGGTGGGGGCAGGAGTAAATGGGAGAGGAGGGGGTGGGGGAGAGGAGTAAAGGGGAGAGGAAGGGGTGGGGGGAGGAGTAAAGGGAAGAGTAAGGGGTGGGGGAGAGGAGTAAAGGGGATGGGAAGGGGTGGGGGGAGGAGTAAAGGGGAGAGGAAGGGGTTCGGGGAGGAGTAAAGGGGAGAGGAAGGGGTGGGGGAGAGGAGTAAAGGGGAGAGGTGGGGGGAGGAGTAAAGGGTAGAGGAAGGGGTGGGGGAGATGAGTAAAGGGGAGAGGAGGGGGTGGGGGGAGGAGTAAAGGGGAGAGGAAGGGTGGGGGAGAGGAGTAAAAAGGAGAGGAAGGGGTGGGGTGAGGAGTAAATGGGAGAGGAGTAAAGGGGAGAGGAGGGGGTGGGGTGAGGAGTAAAGGGGAGAGGAAGGGGTGGGGGGAGGAGTACAGGGGAGAGGAGGGGGTGGGGGGAGGAGTAAAGGGGAGAGGAAGGGGTGGGGGCAGGAGTAAAGGGGAGAGGAGGGGGTGGGGAGAGGAGTAAAGGGGATAGGAAGTGGTGGGGGGAGGGGTAAAGGGGAGAGGAGGGGGTTCGTGGAGGAGTAAAGGGGAGAGGAAGGGGTGGGGGAGAGGAGTAAAGGGGAGAGGAGGGGGGAGGAGTAAAGGGTAGAGGAAGGGGTGGGGGAGAGGAGTAAAGGGGAGAGGAAGGGGTGGGGGGAGGAGTAAAGGGAAGAGTAAGGGGTGGGGGAGAGGAGTAAAGGGGATGGGAAGGGTTGGGGGGAGGAGTAAAGGGGAGAGGAAGGGGTTCGGGGAGGAGTAAAGGGGAGAGGAAGGGGTGGGGGAGAGGAGTAAAGGGGAGAGGTGGGGGGAGGAGTAAAGGGTAGAGGAAGGGGTGGGGGAGATGAGTAAAGGGGAGAGGAGGGGGGGGGGGGAGGAGTAAAGGGGAGAGGAAGGGTGGGGGAGAGGAGTAAAAAGGAGAGGAAGGGGTGGGGTGAGGAGTAAATGGGAGAGGAGTAAAGGGGAGAGGAGGGGGTGGGGTGAGGAGTAAAGGGGAGAGGAAGGGGTGGGGGGAGGAGTACAGGGGAGAGGAGGGGGTGGGGGGAGGAGTAAAGGGGAGAGGAAGGGGTGGGGGGAGGAGTAAAGGGGAGAGGAGGGGGTGGGGGAGAGGAGTAAAGGGGAGAGGAGGGGGTGGGGTGAGGAGTAAAGGGGAGAGGAAGGGGTGGGGGGAGGAGTAAAGGTGAGAGGAGGGGGTGGGGGGAGGAGTAAATGGGAGAGGAAGGGGTGGGGGGAGGAGTAAAGGGGAGAGGAAGGGGTGGGGGGAGGAGTAAAGGGGAGAGGAAGGGGTGGGGGGAGGAGTAAAGGGGAGAGGAATGGGTGGGGGGAGGAGTAACGGGGAGAGGAAGGGTTGGGGGGAGGAGTAAAGGGGAGAGGAAGAGGTGGGGGGAGGAGTAAAGGGGAGAGGAGGGGGTGGGGTGAGGAGTAAAGGGGAGAGGAGGGGGTGGGGGAGAGGAGTAAAGGGGAGAGGAGGGGGTGGGGTGAGGAGTAAATGGGAGAGGAGGGGGTGGGGTGAGGAGTAAATGGGAGAGGAGGGGGTGGGGTGAGGAGTAAAGGGGAGAGGAGGGGGTGGGGTGAGGAGTAAAGGGGAGAGGAAGGGGTGGGGGGAGGAGTAAAGGGGAGAGGAGGGGGTGGGGGAGAGGAGGGGGGATGTGGGGGTGCGACTGGTTTGATATCCCTCTCTCAGGCAGACTAATGTCATTAGAGTTACAGTGCAGGCAGATCATATGACACAGTTATTATTACTGCTCTTTATTTATTTACCCTGACACATTTATACACACACAGACACACACACACACACACACACACACACACACACACACACAAGGTCAGGGTGATCTGGTTAACACAGGACTTCAAATGAACCCCAACACTAGACACAAACATGCTACAAACACACACACACACACACACCCCTGCATCTCTCCCACACTCTAATTGCCTTTAAAGTGCCTTCCCCTTTTCTCCTCCATTCCAACTTCTACCTCCCCGTCCCCATATCCAGCCCCCAGGCTTGCCTTCTTTCTGCTTAAGTCTCCGTACCATATGGGCACTGTGGGGCTTAGTGGACCTCCAGCCAGCCTCCCTAATGAAGCTACCCCATCCCCAGCTTCGGGAGCTTCTGCTGGGAGGTGACAGGGGGGAGGGGGGGTGGGGGGGGGGGGGGGGTGGAAGGTGGAAGTTTGGGGGATTTTGGATCCATCTAGTCAACTGGTTCATACCGATTGTTCTTATTTTGCGTGTGTAGGTAGTGTCTCTGGTAAAGATGCTTGTCTGACTGTGAGTCGTTTATATACCTGAGTCAGTGTCTCTGGTAGAGATGCTAGTCTGACTGTGAGTCGTTTATATCCCTGAGTCAGTGTCTCTGGGAGAGATGCTAGTCTGACTGTGAGTTGTTTATATCACTGAGTCAGTGTCTCTGGTAGAGATGCTAGTCTGACTGTGAGTCGTTTATATCCCTGAGTCAGTGTCTCTGGGAGAGATGCTAGTCTGACTGTGAGTCGTTTATATCCCTGAGTCAGTGTCTCTGGTAGAGATGCTAGTCTGACTGTGAGTCGTTTATATCCCTGAGTCAGTGTCTCTGGGAGAGATGCTAGTCTGACTGTGAGTTGTTTATATCCCTGAGTCAGTGTCTCTGGTAGAGATGCTAGTCTGACTGTGAGTCGTTTATATCCCTGAGTCAGTGTCTCTGGTAGAGATGCTAATCTGACTGTGAGTCGTTTATATCCCTGAGTCAGTGTCTCTGGGAGAGATGCTAGTCTGACTGTGAGTTGTTTATATCCCTGAGTCATTGTCTCTGGTAGAGATGCTAGTCTGACTGTGAGTCGTTTATATCTCTGAGTCAGTGTCTCTGGTAGAGATGCTAGTCTGACTGTGAGTCGTTTATATCCCTGAGTCAGTGTCTCTGGTAGAGATGCTAGTCTGACTGTGAGTCGTTTATATCCCTGAGTCAGTGTCTCTGGGAGAGATGCTAGTCTGACTGTGAGTCGTTTATATCCCTGAGTCAGTGTCTCTGGCAGAGATGCTAGTCTGACTGTGAGTCGTTTATATCCCTGAGTCAGAGTCTCTTTTAGAGATGCTAGTCTGACTGTGAGTCTTGTCTTCCAGCATTCCAGGATAGAGCATGGGAAGCAGATGGCTCCTTCTCATGGCCACACACACACACACACACATTCCAGTTGGGGTTAGGTAGTTCTGTCTGCATGGTTCTGGGGCAACACTACAGTGAGTGGTGGTGTGTGTGTGTGTGTGTCTGTGTGTGTGTGTGTGTGTGTCTGTGTGCGTGCGTGCGTGCGTGCGTGCGTGTGTGGTGTTTTAGGACACTCTGCTCTAAGGACCATATGGTCCAACACTGCCTGCTGGGCAAAGATAAATCTCACATACAGGGGACAGCCAGACACCAGTACTGCTGCCACACATGCCTGTACTCCATGTCTACATTCTTGCCTCTATTCTGTATCCATCTATTGAACTCTTTATCTAGGTTATATTCTCTTAAATGGGACCTGCCACCCTCTTACCTGCGTAGCTCAGGTCAATTCTTACAACAAAAAACACCTACCTCCTCACCAATCCAACTCCCTGTCTGCATGTGTCTGCTACCTTATATTCTCTCTGTATTGTCTAGACTCTCTATATTCTCTCTATATTGTCTAGACTCTCTATATTATCTCTACTTCCTCTCTATATTATCTCTGTATTATATCTATAACCTCTCTATAGTATCTCAATATTCTCTCTATATTCTCTCAATATTCTCTCTATGCTCTCTATATCCACTCTCTAGTCTCTATATATGCTCTGTATTCTCTATCTTCTCTCTATATTCTTTATATATGATCTCTATATTATCTCTATATTATCTCTCTATATCCTCTCTATATTCCCTCTATATTGTCTCTCTATATTCTATCTGACCCCGACCTGGCCGGGGTATCCTGTGAGGATATTGATCTCATCCCGTCAGTAGAGGTTGCCTGGTTATTTTTTTAAATGCCTTCCTAACCATCTTAAATAAGCATGCCCCATTCAAGAAATTTAGAACCAGGAACAGCCCTTGGTTCTCTCCAGACCTGACTGCCCTTAACCAACACAAAAACATCCTATGGCGTTCTGCATTAGCATCGAACAGCCCCCGTGATATGCAACTTTTCAGGGAAGCTAGAAACCAATATTTTGATTTTACCTTTATTTAACTAGGCAAGTCAGTTAAGAACAAATTCTTATTTTCAATGACGGCCTAGGAACAGTGGGCAGAACGACAGATTTGTAACTTGTCAGCTCGGGGATATGAACTTTCAACCTTTCGGTTACTAGTCCAACGCTCTACCCTGCCGCCCCAATATACACAGGCAGCTAGAAAAGCCAAGGCTAGCTTTTTCAAGCAGAAATTTTCTTCCTGCAACACAAACTCAAAAAAGTTCTGGGACACTGTAAAGTCCATGGAGAATAACCTCCTCCCAGCTGCCCTCTGCACTGAGGATAGGAAACACTGTCAACACCGATAAATCCACTATAATTGAGAATTTCAATAAGCATCTCTCTTCGGCTGGCCATGCTTTCCACCTGGCTAACCCGACCCCGGTCAACAGCACTGCACTGACTCAGGGGTCGTCACAATATTGTAAGTAGAAAATATGTAAATAGTTACCCTTGTTAATTGTTTTTTTTTTATATATATATTTTTTATATATATTTTTTATATGTATATATATTTTTTTGTGTGTTAGAATAGTATTTCTGTATTTTGTATATAGTTATTTCCTTAAAAATGTATCACTGTACCAATTCGGCCACTTGGGTACATTTGTCTGGGACACCTGGGTGACTTCATGCTCAATGTCATGTAACGCGCTCATTGTTGAAGTTATCTGTCTAAAACTCAGCTATTGTTGCCATCTTATGTTCTTCATTCAAATCATCCACAGCATCCTATCTGTATGTTTGGCTGTTCTTGGTCATTTGAAAGATGATGTAGCAACAATAAAAAACTGAAAACGTATGTTAATTTCCTTGTATTTTCTTCTACCAGATCTATTGTGTATATATTCTCCTACATCCCACAGTGTTTCCTTTCAAACGATATCAAGAATATGCATATCCTTGCCTCTGGGCTTGAGCTACTGGCAGTTAGATTAAGGTATGTCTTTAGGCGGAAATGGAGAAGAAGGGGGGGTACCCCAAAGAAGTTTTAACAACCCTCCAGACGAGCTGCAATGCCAATCAACTCTCCTTCCGTGGCCTCCAATTGCTCTTAAATACAAGTAAAACTAAGTGCATGCTCTTCAACCGATCGCTGCCTGCACCTGCCCGCCTGTCCAACATCACTACTCTGGACGGCTCTGACTTAGAATATGTGGATAACTGCAAATACCTATGTGTCTGGTTAGACGGTAAACTCTCCTTCCAGACTCACATCAAACATCTCCAATCCAAAGTTAAATCTAGAATTGGCTTCCTATTTCGCAAACAAAGCTTCCTTCACTCATGCTGCCAAACATACCCTTGTAAAACTGACCATCCTACCGATCCTCGACTTCGGCGATGTCATTTACAAAATAGCCTCCAACACCCTACTCAACAAATTGGATGCAGTATATCACAGTGCCATCCGTTTTGTCACCAAAGCCCCATATACTACCCACCACTGCGACCTGTACGCTCTCGTTTGCTGGTCCTCGCTTCTTACTCGTCGCCAAACCCACTGGCTCCATGTCATCTACAAGACCCTGCTAGGTAAAGTCCCCCCTTATCTCAGCTCGCTGATCACGATAGCAGCACCCACCTGTAGCACACGCTCCAGCAGGTATATCTCTCTGGTCACCCCCAAAACCAATTCCTCCTTTGGCCGCCTCTCCTTCCAGTTCTCTGCTGCCATTGACTGGAAAGAACTACAAAAATGTCTGAAACTGGAAACACATATCTCCCTCACTAGCTTTAAGCACCAACTGTCAGAGCAGCTCACAGATTACTGCACATGTGCATAGCCCATCTATAATTTAGCCCAAACAACTACCTCTTTCCCTACTGTATTTATTTATTTATTTTGCTCCTTTGCACCCCATTATTTATAATTCTACTTGACACATTCTTCCACTGCAAATCTACCATTCCAGTGTTTTACTTGCTATATTGTATTTACTTTGGCACCATGGCCTTTTTTTTTGCCTTTACCTCCCTTATCTCGCATTGTATATATACTTATTTTTCTACTGTATTATTGACAGTATGTTTGTTTTATTCCATGTGTAACTCTGTGTTGTTGTATGTGTCGAACTGCTTTGTTTTGTCTTGGCCAGGTCGCAGAGAACTTGTTCTCAACTTGCCTACCTGGTTAAATAAAGGTGTTCTCAACTAGCCTACCTGGTTAAATAAAGGTGTTCTCAACTAGCCTACCTGGTTAAATAAAGGTGTTCTCAACTGGCCTACCTGGTTAAATAAAGGTGTTCTCAACTAGCCTACCTGGTTAAATAAAGGTGTTCTCAACTAGCCTACCTGGTTAAATAAAGGTGTTCTCAACTAGCCTACCTGGTTAAATAAAGGTGTTCTCAACTAGCCTACCTGGTTAAATAAAGGTGTTCTCAACTGGCCTACCTGGTTAAATAAAGGTGTTCTCAACTAGCCTAGCTGGTTAAATAAAGGTGTTCTCAACTGGCCTACCTGGTTAAATAAAGGTGTTCTCAACTTGCCTACCTGGTTAAATAAAGGTGTTCTCAACTTGCCCACCTGGTTAAATAAAGGTGTTCTCAACTGGCCTACTTGGGTAAATAAAGGTGTTCTCAACTAGCCTACCTGGTTAAATAAAGGTGTTCTCAACTGGCCTACCTGGTTAAATAAAGGTGTTCTCAACTAGCCTACCTGGTTAAATAAAGGTGTTCTCAACTAGCCTACATGGTTAAATAAAGGTGTTCTCAACTAGCCTACCTGGTTAAATAAAGGTGTTCTCAACTGGCCTACCTGGCTAAATAAAGGTGTTCTCAAATAGCCTACCTGGTTAAATAAATGTGTTCTCAACTAGCCTACCTGGTTAAATAAAGGTGTTCTCAACTAGCCTACCTGGTTAAATAAAGGTGTTCTCGACTGGCCTACCTGGTTAAATAAAGGTCTTCTCAACTGGCCTACCTGGTTAAATAAAGGTGTTCTCAACTAGCCTACCTGGTTAAATAAAGGTGTTCTCAACTGGCCTACCTGGTTAAATAAAGGTGTTCTCAACTAGCCTACCTGGTTAAATAAAGGTGTTCTCAACTAGCCTACCTGGCTAAATAAAGGTGTTCTCAACTAGCCTACCTGGTTAAATAAAGGTGTTCTCAACTAGCCTACCTGGTTAAATAAAGGTGTTCTCAACTAGCCTACCTGGTTAAATAAAGGTGTTCTCAACTGGCCTACCTGGTTAAATAAAGGTGTTCTCAACTAGCCTACCTGGTTAAATAAAGGTGTTCTCAACTAGCCTACCTGGTTAAATAAAGGTGTTCTCAACTGGCCTACCTGGTTAAATAAAGGTGTTCTCAACTGGCCTACCTGGTTAAATAAAGGTGTTCTCAACTAGCCTAGCTGGTTAAATAAAGGTGTTCTCAACTGGCCTACCTGGTTAAATAAAGGTGTTCTCAACTTGCCTACCTGGTTAAATAAAGGTGTTCTCAACTTGCCCACCTGGTTAAATAAAGGTGTTCTCAACTGGCCTACTTGGGTAAATAAAGGTGTTCTCAACTAGCCTACCCGGTTAAATAAAGGTGTTCTCAACTGGCCTACCTGGTTAAATAAAGGTGTTCTCAACTAGCCTACCTGGTTAAATAAAGGTGTTCTCGACTGGCCTACCTGGTTAAATAAAGGTCTTCTCAACTGGCCTACCTGGTTAAATAAAGGTGTTCTCAAATAGCCTACCTGGTTAAATAAAGGTGTTCTCAACTAGCCTACCTGGTTAAATAAAGGTGTTCTCAACTGGCCTACCTGGTTAAATAAAGGTGTTCTCAACTAGCCTACCTGGTTAAATAAAGGTGTTCTCAACTAGCCTACCTGGTAAATAAAGGTGTTCTCAACTGGCCTACCTGGGTAAATAAAGGTGTTCTCAACTAGCCTACCTGGTTAAATAAAGGTGTTCTCAACTAGCCTACCTGGTTAAATAAAGGTGTTCTCAACTAGCCTACCTGGTTAAATAAAGGTGTTCTCAACTAGCCTACCTGGTTAAATAAAGGTGTTCTCAACTAGCCTACCTGGTTAAATAAAGGTGTTCTCAACTGGCCTACCTGGTTAAATAAAGGTGTTCTCAACTAGCCTACCTGGTTAAATAAAGGTGTTCTCAACTGGCCTACCTGGTTAAATAAAGGTGTTCTCAACTAGCCTACCTGGTTAAATAAAGGTGTTCGCAACTAGCCTACATGGTTAAATAAAGGTGTTCTCAACTAGCCTACCTGGTTAAAGAAAGGTGTTCTCAACTGGCCTACCTGGCTAAATAAAGGTGTTCTCAAATAGCCTACCTGGTTAAATAAATGTGTTCTCAACTAGCCTACCTGGTTAAATAAACGTGTTCTCAACTAGCCTACCTGGTTAAATAAAGGTGTTCTCGACTGGCCTACCTGGTTAAATAAAGGTCTTCTCAACTGGCCTACCTGGTTAAATAAAGGTGTTCTCAAATAGCCTACCTGGTTAAATAAAGGTGTTCTCAACTAGCCTACCTGGTTAAATAAAGGTGTTCTCAACTGGCCTACCTGGTTAAATAAAGGTGTTCTCAACTAGCCTACCTGGTTAAATAAAGGTGTTCTCAACTAGCCTACCTGGCTAAATAAAGGTGTTCTCAACTAGCCTACCTGGTTAAATAAAGGTGTTCTCAACTAGCCTACCTGGTTAAATAAAGGTGTTCTCAACTAGCCTACCTGGTTAAATAAAGGTGTTCTCAACTAGCCTACCTGGTTAAATAAAGGTGTTCTCAACTGGCCTACCTGGTTAAATAAAGGTGTTCTCAACTAGCCTACCTGGTTAAATAAAGGTGTTCTCAACTGGCCTACCTGGTTAAATAAAGGTGTTCTCAACTAGCCTACCTGGTTAAATAAACGTGTTCTCAACTAGCCTACCTGGTTAAATAAAGGTGTTCTCAACTGGCCTACCTGGTTAAATAAAGGTGTTCTCAACTAGCCTACCTGGTTAAATAAAGGTGTTCTCAACTAGCCTACCTGGTTAAATAAAGGTGTTCTCAACTGGCCTACCTGGTTAAATAAAGGTGTTCTCAACTGGCCTACCTGGTTAAATAAAGGTGTTCTCAACTAGCCTACCTGGTTAAATAAAGGTGTTCTCAACTGGCCTACCTGGTTAAATAAAGGTGTTCTCAACTAGCCTACCTGGTTAAATAAAGGTGTTCTCAACTAGCCTACCTGGTTAAATAAAGGTGTTCTCAAGTAGCCTACCTGGTTAAATAAAGGTGTTCTCAACTGGCCTACCTGGTTAAATAAAGGTGTTCTCAACTGTCCTACCTGGTTAAATAAAGGTGTTCTCAACTGGCCTACCTGGTTAAATAAAGGTGTTCTCAACTAGCCTAGCTGGTTAAATAAAGGTGTTCTCAACTGGCCTACCTGGTTAAATAAAGGTGTTCTCAACTTGCCTACCTGGTTAAATAAAGGTGTTCTCAACTAGCCTACCTGGTTAAACAAAGGTGTTCTCAACTAGCCTACCTGGTTAAATAAAGGTGTTCTCAACTGGCCTACCTGGTTAAATAAAGATTTTCTCAACTTGCCTACCTGGTTAAATAAAGGTGTTCTCAACTAGCCTACCTGGTTAAATAAAGGTGTTCTCAACTAGCCTACCTGGTTAAATAAAGGTGTTCTCAACTGGCCTACCTGGTTAAATAAAGGTGTTCTCAACTGGCCTACCTGATTAAATAAAGGTGTTCTCAACTGGCCTACCTGGTTAAATAAAGGTGTTCTCAACTAGCCTACCTGGTTAAATAAAGGTGTTCTCAACTTGCCTACCTGGTTAAATAAAGGTGTTCTCAACTGGCCTACCTGGTTAAATAAAGGTGTTCTCAACTTGCCTACCTGGTTAAATAAAGGTGTTCTCAACTAGCCTACCTGGTTAAACAAAGGTGTTCTCAACTAGCCTACCTGGTTAAATAAAGGTGTTCTCAACTGGCCTACCTGGTTAAATAAAGATTTTCTCAACTTGCCTACCTGGTTAAATAAAGGTGTTCTCAACTAGCCTACCTGGTTAAATAAAGGTGTTCTCAACTAGCCTACCTGGTTAAATAAAGGTGTTCTCAACTAGCCTACCTGGTTAAATAAAGGTATTCTCAACTTGCCTACCTGGTTAAATAAAGGTGTTCTCAACTAGCCTACCTGGTTAAATAAAGGTGTTCTCAACTAGCCTACCTGTTTAAATAAAGGTGTTCTCAACTGGCCTACCTGGTTAAATAAAGGTGTTCTCAACTAGTCTACCTGGTTAAATAAAGGTGTTCTCAACTAGCCTACCTGGTTAAATAAAGGTGTTCTCAACTGGCCTACCTGGGTAAATAAAGGTGTTCTCAACTAGCCTACCTGGTTAAATAAAGGTGTTCTCAACTAGCCTACCTGATTAAATAAAGGTGTTCTCAACTAGCCTACCTGGTTAAATAAAGGTGTTCTCAACTAGCCTACCTGGTTAAATAAAGGTGTTCTCAACTAGCCTACCTGGTTAAATAAAGGTGTTCTCAACTGGCCTACCTGGTTAAATAAAGGTGTTCTCAACTAGCCTACCTGGTTAAATAAAGGTGTTCTCAACTGGCCTACCTGGTTAAATAAAGGTGTTCTCAACTAGCCTACCTGGTTAAATAAAGGTGTTCTCAACTAGCCTACATGGTTAAATAAAGGTGTTCTCAACTTGCCTACCTGGTTAAATAAAGGTGTTCTCAACTGGCCTACCTGGCTAAATAAAGGTGTTCTCAAATAGCCTACCTGGTTAAATAAAGGTGTTCTCAACTAGCCTACCTGGTTAAATAAAGGTGTTCTCAACTAGCCTACCTGGTTAAATAAAGGTGTTCTCGACTGGCCTACCTGGTTAAATAAAGGTCTTCTCAACTGGCCTACCTGGTTAAATAAAGGTGTTTTCAAATAGCCTACCTGGTTAAATAAAGGTGTTCTCAACTAGCCTACCTGGTTAAATAAAGGTGTTCTCAACTGGCCTAATTGGTTAAATAAAGGTGTTCTCAACTAGCCTACCTGGTTAAATAAAGGTGTTCTCAACTAGCCTACCTGGCTAAATAAAGGTGTTCTCAACTAGCCTACCTGGTTAAATAAAGGTGTTCTCAACTAGCCTACCTGGTTAAATAAAGGTGTTCTCAACTAGCCTACCTGGTTAAATAAAGGTGTTCTCAACTGGCCTACCTGGTTAAATAAAGGTGTTCTCAACTAGCCTACCTGGTTAAATAAAGGTGTTCTCAACTAGCCTACCTGGTTAAATAAAGGTGTTCTCAACTGGCCTACCTGGTTAAATAAAGGTGTTCTCAACTAGCCTACCTGGTTAAATAAAGGTGTTCTCAACTAGCCTACCTGGTTAAATAAAGGTGTTCTCAACTGGCCTACCTGGTTAAATAAAGGTGTTCTCAACTAGCCTACCTGGTTAAATAAAGGTGTTCTCAACTAGCCTACCTGGTTAAATAAAGGTGTTCTCAACTGGCCTACCTGGTTTAATAAAGGTGTTCTCAACTAGCCTACCTGGTTAAATAAAGGTGTTCTCAACTGGCCTACCTGGTTAAATAAAGGTGTTCTCAACTAGCCTACCTGGTTAAATAAAGGTGTTCTCAACTAGCCTACCTGGTTAAATAAAGGTGTTCTCAACTAGTCTACCTGGTTAAATAAAGGTGTTCTCAACTAGCCTACCTGGTTAAATAAAGGTGTTCTCAACTGGCCTACCTGGGTAAATAAAGGTGTTCTCAACTAGCCTACCTGGTTAAATAAAGGTGTTCTCAACTAGCCTACCTGATTAAATAAAGGTGTTCTCAACTAGCCTACCTGGTTAAATAAAGGTGTTCTCAACTAGCCTACCTGGTTAAATAAAGGTGTTCTCAACTAGCCTACCTGGTTAAATAAAGGTGTTCTCAACTGGCCTACCTGGTTAAATAAAGGTGTTCTCAACTAGCCTACCTGGTTAAATAAAGGTGTTCTCAACTGGCCTACCTGGTTAAATAAAGGTGTTCTCAACTAGCCTACCTGGTTAAATAAAGGTGTTCTCAACTAGCCTACATGGTTAAATAAAGGTGTTCTCAACTTGCCTACCTGGTTAAATAAAGGTGTTCTCAACTGGCCTACCTGGCTAAATAAAGGTGTTCTCAAATAGCCTACCTGGTTAAATAAAGGTGTTCTCAACTAGCCTACCTGGTTAAATAAAGGTGTTCTCAACTAGCCTACCTGGTTAAATAAAGGTGTTCTCGACTGGCCTACCTGGTTAAATAAAGGTCTTCTCAACTGGCCTACCTGGTTAAATAAAGGTGTTTTCAAATAGCCTACCTGGTTAAATAAAGGTGTTCTCAACTAGCCTACCTGGTTAAATAAAGGTGTTCTCAACTGGCCTAATTGGTTAAATAAAGGTGTTCTCAACTAGCCTACCTGGTTAAATAAAGGTGTTCTCAACTAGCCTACCTGGCTAAATAAAGGTGTTCTCAACTAGCCTACCTGGTTAAATAAAGGTGTTCTCAACTAGCCTACCTGGTTAAATAAAGGTGTTCTCAACTAGCCTACCTGGTTAAATAAAGGTGTTCTCAACTGGCCTACCTGGTTAAATAAAGGTGTTCTCAACTAGCCTACCTGGTTAAATAAAGGTGTTCTCAACTAGCCTACCTGGTTAAATAAAGGTGTTCTCAACTGGCCTACCTGGTTAAATAAAGGTGTTCTCAACTAGCCTACCTGGTTAAATAAAGGTGTTCTCAACTAGCCTACCTGGTTAAATAAAGGTGTTCTCAACTGGCCTACCTGGTTAAATAAAGGTGTTCTCAACTAGCCTACCTGGTTAAATAAAGGTGTTCTCAACTAGCCTACCTGGTTAAATAAAGGTGTTCTCAACTGGCCTACCTGGTTTAATAAAGGTGTTCTCAACTAGCCTACCTGGTTAAATAAAGGTGTTCTCAACTGGCCTACCTGGTTAAATAAAGGTGTTCTCAACTAGCCTACCTGGTTAAATAAAGGTGTTCTCAACTAGCCTACCTGGTTAAATAAAGGTGTTCTCAACTAGCCTACCTGGTTAAATAAAGGTGTTCTCAACTAGCCTACCTGGTTAAATAAAGGTGTTCTCAACTGGCCTACCTGGTTAAATAAAGGTGTTCTCAACTAGCCTACCTGGTTAAATAAAGGTGTTCTCAACTGGCCTACCTGGTTAAATAAAGGTGTTCTCAACTAGCCTACCTGGTTAAATAAAGGTGTTCTCAACTAGCCTACATGGTTAAATAAAGGTGTTCTCAACTTGCCTACCTGGTTAAATAAAGGTGTTCTCAACTGGCCTACCTGGCTAAATAAAGGTGTTCTCAAATAGCCTACCTGGTTAAATAAAGGTGTTCTCAACTAGCCTACCTGGTTAAATAAAGGTGTTCTCAACTAGCCTACCTGGTTAAATAAAGGTGTTCTCGACTGGCCTACCTGGTTAAATAAAGGTCTTCTCAACTGGCCTACCTGGTTAAATAAAGGTGTTTTCAAATAGCCTACCTGGTTAAATAAAGGTGTTCTCAACTAGCCTACCTGGTTAAATAAAGGTGTTCTCAACTGGCCTAATTGGTTAAATAAAGGTGTTCTCAACTAGCCTACCTGGTTAAATAAAGGTGTTCTCAACTAGCCTACCTGGCTAAATAAAGGTGTTCTCAACTAGCCTACCTGGTTAAATAAAGGTGTTCTCAACTAGCCTACCTGGTTAAATAAAGGTGTTCTCAACTAGCCTACCTGGTTAAATAAAGGTGTTCTCAACTGGCCTACCTGGTTAAATAAAGGTGTTCTCAACTAGCCTACCTGGTTAAATAAAGGTGTTCTCAACTAGCCTACCTGGTTAAATAAAGGTGTTCTCAACTGGCCTACCTGGTTAAATAAAGGTGTTCTCAACTAGCCTAGCTGGTTAAATAAAGGTGTTCTCAACTGGCCTACCTGGTTAAATAAAGGTGTTCTCAACTTGCCTACCTGGTTAAATAAAGGTGTTCTCAACTTGCCCACCTGGTTAAATAAAGGTGTTCTCAACTGGCCTACTTGGGTAAATAAAGGTGTTCTCAACTAGCCTACCTGGTTAAATAAAGGTGTTCTCAACTGGCCTACCTGGTTAAATAAAGGTGTTCTCAACTAGCCTACCTGGTTAAATAAAGGTGTTCTCAACTAGCCTACATGGTTAAATAAAGGTGTTCTCAACTAGCCTACCTGGTTAAATAAAGGTGTTCTCAACTGGCCTACCTGGCTAAATAAAGGTGTTCTCAAATAGCCTACCTGGTTAAATAAATGTGTTCTCAACTAGCCTACCTGGTTAAATAAAGGTGTTCTCAACTAGCCTACCTGGTTAAATAAAGGTGTTCTCGACTGGCCTACCTGGTTAAATAAAGGTCTTCTCAACTGGCCTACCTGGTTAAATAAAGGTGTTCTCAACTAGCCTACCTGGTTAAATAAAGGTGTTCTCAACTGGCCTACCTGGTTAAATAAAGGTGTTCTCAACTAGCCTACCTGGTTAAATAAAGGTGTTCTCAACTAGCCTACTTGGCTAAATAAAGGTGTTCTCAACTAGCCTACCTGGTTAAATAAAGGTGTTCTCAACTAGCCTACCTGGTTAAATAAAGGTGTTCTCAACTAGCCTACCTGGTTAAATAAAGGTGTTCTCAACTGGCCTACCTGGTTAAATAAAGGTGTTCTCAACTAGCCTACCTGGTTAAATAAAGGTGTTCTCAACTAGCCTACCTGGTTAAATAAAGGTGTTCTCAACTGGCCTACCTGGTTAAATAAAGGTGTTCTCAACTGGCCTACCTGGTTAAATAAAGGTGTTCTCAACTAGCCTAGCTGGTTAAATAAAGGTGTTCTCAACTGGCCTACCTGGTTAAATAAAGGTGTTCTCAACTTGCCTACCTGGTTAAATAAAGGTGTTCTCAACTTGCCCACCTGGTTAAATAAAGGTGTTCTCAACTGGCCTACTTGGGTAAATAAAGGTGTTCTCAACTAGCCTACCTGGTTAAATAAAGGTGTTCTCAACTGGCCTACCTGGTTAAATAAAGGTGTTCTCAACTAGCCTACCTGGTTAAATAAAGGTGTTCTCGACTGGCCTACCTGGTTAAATAAAGGTCTTCTCAACTGGCCTACCTGGTTAAATAAAGGTGTTCTCAAATAGCCTACCTGGTTAAATAAAGGTGTTCTCAACTAGCCTACCTGGTTAAATAAAGGTGGTCTCAACTGGCCTACCTGGTTAAATAAAGGTGTTCTCAACTAGCCTACCTGGTTAAATAAAGGTGTTCTCAACTAGCCTACCTGGTTAAATAAAGGTGTTCTCAACTGGCCTACCTGGGTAAATAAAGGTGTTCTCAACTAGCCTACCTGGTTAAATAAAGGTGTTCTCAACTAGCCTACCTGGTTAAATAAAGGTGTTCTCAACTAGCCTACCTGGTTAAATAAAGGTGTTCTCAACTAGCCTACCTGGTTAAATAAAGGTGTTCTCAACTGGCCTACCTGGTTAAATAAAGGTGTTCTCAACTAGCCTACCTGGTTAAATAAAGGTGTTCTCAACTGGCCTACCTGGTTAAATAAAGGTGTTCTCAACTAGCCTACCTGGTTAAATAAACGTGTTCTCAACTAGCCTACCTGGTTAAATAAAGGTGTTCTCAACTGGCCTACCTGGTTAAATAAAGGTGTTCTCAACTAGCCTACCTGGTTAAATAAAGGTGTTCTCAACTAGCCTACCTGGTTAAATAAAGGTGTTCTCAACTGGCCTACCTGGTTAAATAAAGGTGTTCTCAACTGGCCTACCTGGTTAAATAAAGGTGTTCTCAACTAGCCTACCTGGTTAAATAAAGGTGTTCTCAACTGGCCTACCTGGTTAAATAAAGGTGTTCTCAACTAGCCTACCTGGTTAAATAAAGGTGTTCTCAACTAGCCTACCTGGTTAAATAAAGGTGTTCTCAAGTAGCCTACCTGGTTAAATAAAGGTGTTCTCAACTGGCCTACCTGGTTAAATAAAGGTGTTCTCAACTGTCCTACCTGGTTAAATAAAGGTGTTCTCAACTGGCCTACCTGGTTAAATAAAGGTGTTCTCAACTAGCCTAGCTGGTTAAATAAAGGTGTTCTCAACTGGCCTACCTGGTTAAATAAAGGTGTTCTCAACTTGCCTACCTGGTTAAATAAAGGTGTTCTCAACTAGCCTACCTGGTTAAACAAAGGTGTTCTCAACTAGCCTACCTGGTTAAATAAAGGTGTTCTCAACTGGCCTACCTGGTTAAATAAAGATTTTCTCAACTTGCCTACCTGGTTAAATAAAGGTGTTCTCAACTAGCCTACCTGGTTAAATAAAGGTGTTCTCAACTAGCCTACCTGGTTAAATAAAGGTGTTCTCAACTGGCCTACCTGGTTAAATAAAGGTGTTCTCAACTGGCCTACCTGATTAAATAAAGGTGTTCTCAACTGGCCTACCTGGTTAAATAAAGGTGTTCTCAACTAGCCTACCTGGTTAAATAAAGGTGTTCTCAACTTGCCTACCTGGTTAAATAAAGGTGTTCTCAACTGGCCTACCTGGTTAAATAAAGGTGTTCTCAACTTGCCTACCTGGTTAAATAAAGGTGTTCTCAACTAGCCTACCTGGTTAAACAAAGGTGTTCTCAACTAGCCTACCTGGTTAAATAAAGGTGTTCTCAACTGGCCTACCTGGTTAAATAAAGATTTTCTCAACTTGCCTACCTGGTTAAATAAAGGTGTTCTCAACTAGCCTATCTGGTTAAATAAAGGTGTTCTCAACTAGCCTACCTGGTTAAATAAAGGTGTTCTCAACTAGCCTACCTGGTTAAATAAAGGTATTCTCAACTTGCCTACCTGGTTAAATAAAGGTGTTCTCAACTAGCCTACCTGGTTAAATAAAGGTGTTCTCAACTAGCCTACCTGTTTAAATAAAGGTGTTCTCAACTGGCCTACCTGGTTAAATAAAGGTGTTCTCAACTAGCCTACCTGGTTAAATAAAGGTGTTCTCAACTAGCCTACCTGGTTAAATAAAGGTGTTCTCAACTGGCCTACCTGGGTAAATAAAGGTGTTCTCAACTAGCCTACCTGGTTAAATAAAGGTGTTCTCAACTAGCCTACCTGATTAAATAAAGGTGTTCTCAACTAGCCTACCTGGTTAAATAAAGGTGTTCTCAACTAGCCTACCTGGTTAAATAAAGGTGTTCTCAACTAGCCTACCTGGTTAAATAAAGGTGTTCTCAACTGGCCTACCTGGTTAAATAAAGGTGTTCTCAACTAGCCTACCTGGTTAAATAAAGGTGTTCTCAACTGGCCTACCTGGTTAAATAAAGGTGTTCTCAACTAGCCTACCTGGTTAAATAAAGGTGTTCTCAACTAGCCTACATGGTTAAATAAAGGTGTTCTCAACTTGCCTACCTGGTTAAATAAAGGTGTTCTCAACTGGCCTACCTGGCTAAATAAAGGTGTTCTCAAATAGCCTACCTGGTTAAATAAAGGTGTTCTCAACTAGCCTACCTGGTTAAATAAAGGTGTTCTCAACTAGCCTACCTGGTTAAATAAAGGTGTTCTCGACTGGCCTACCTGGTTAAATAAAGGTCTTCTCAACTGGCCTACCTGGTTAAATAAAGGTGTTTTCAAATAGCCTACCTGGTTAAATAAAGGTGTTCTCAACTAGCCTACCTGGTTAAATAAAGGTGTTCTCAACTGGCCTAATTGGTTAAATAAAGGTGTTCTCAACTAGCCTACCTGGTTAAATAAAGGTGTTCTCAACTAGCCTACCTGGCTAAATAAAGGTGTTCTCAACTAGCCTACCTGGTTAAATAAAGGTGTTCTCAACTAGCCTACCTGGTTAAATAAAGGTGTTCTCAACTGGCCTACCTGGTTAAATAAAGGTGTTCTCAACTAGCCTACCTGGTTAAATAAAGGTGTTCTCAACTGGCCTACCTGGTTAAATAAAGGTGTTCTCAACTAGCCTACCTGGTTAAATAAAGGTGTTCTCAACTAGCCTACCTGGTTAAATAAAGGTGTTCTCAACTGGCCTACCTGGTTAAATAAAGGTGTTCTCAACTAGCCTACCTGGTTAAATAAAGGTGTTCTCAACTAGCCTACCTGGTTAAATAAAGGTGTTCTCAACTGGCCTACCTGGTTAAATAAAGGTGTTCTCAACTAGCCTACCTGGTTAAATAAAGGTGTTCTCAACTAGCCTACCTGGTTAAATAAAGGTGTTCTCAACTGGCCTACCTGGTTTAATAAAGGTGTTCTCAACTAGCCTACCTGGTTAAATAAAGTTGTTCTCAACTGGCCTACCTGGTTAAATAAAGGTGTTCTCAACTAGCCTACCTGGTTAAATAAAGGTGTTCTCAACTAGCCTACCTGGTTAAATAAAGGTGTTCTCAACTAGCCTACCTGGTTAAATAAAGGTGTTCTCAACTGGCCTACCTGGTTAAATAAAGGTGTTCTCAACTAGCCTACCTGGTTAAATAAAGGTGTTCTCAACTGGCCTACCTGGTTAAATAAAGGTGTTCTCAACTAGCCTACCTGGTTAAATAAAGGTGTTCTCAACTAGCCTACATGGTTAAATAAAGGTGTTCTCAACTTGCCTACCTGGTTAAATAAAGGTGTTCTCAACTGGCCTACCTGGCTAAATAAAGGTGTTCTCAAATAGCCTACCTGGTTAAATAAAGGTGTTCTCAACTAGCCTACCTGGTTAAATAAAGGTGTTCTCAACTAGCCTACCTGGTTAAATAAAGGTGTTCTCGACTGGCCTACCTGGTTAAATAAAGGTCTTCTCAACTGGCCTACCTGGTTAAATAAAGGTGTTTTCAAATAGCCTACCTGGTTAAATAAAGGTGTTCTCAACTAGCCTACCTGGTTAAATAAAGGTGTTCTCAACTGGCCTAATTGGTTAAATAAAGGTGTTCTCAACTAGCCTACCTGGTTAAATAAAGGTGTTCTCAACTAGCCTACCTGGCTAAATAAAGGTGTTCTCAACTAGCCTACCTGGTTAAATAAAGGTGTTCTCAACTAGCCTACCTGGTTAAATAAAGGTGTTCTCAACTAGCCTACCTGGTTAAATAAAGGTGTTCTCAACTGGCCTACCTGGTTAAATAAAGGTGTTCTCAACTAGCCTACCTGGTTAAATAAAGGTGTTCTCAACTAGCCTACCTGGTTAAATAAAGGTGTTCTCAACTGGCCTACCTGGTTAAATAAAGGTGTTCTCAACTAGCCTACCTGGTTAAATAAAGGTGTTCTCAACTAGCCTACCTGGTTAAATAAAGGTGTTCTCAACTGGCCTACCTGGTTAAATAAAGGTGTTCTCAACTAGCCTACCTGGTTAAATAAAGGTGTTCTCAACTAGCCTACCTGGTTAAATAAAGGTGTTCTCAACTGGCCTACCTGGTTAAATAAAGGTGTTCTCAACTAGCCTACCTGGTTAAATAAAGGTGTTCTCAACTGGCCTACCTGGTTAAATAAAGGTGTTCTCAACTGGCCTACCTGGTTAAATAAAGGTGTTCTCAACTAGCCTACCTGGTTAAATAAAGGTGTTCTCAACTGGCCTACCTGGTTAAATAAAGGTGTTCTCAACTAGCCTACCTGGTTAAATAAAGGTGTTCTCAACTAGCCTACCTGGTTAAATAAAGGTGTTCTCAACTGGCCTACCTGGTTAAATAAAGGTGTTCTCAACTAGCCTACCTGGTTAAATAAAGGTGTTCTCAACTGGCCTACCTGGTTAAATAAAGGTGTTTTCAACTGGCCTACCTGGTTAAATAAAGGTGTTCTCAACTGGCCTACCTGGTTAAATAAAGGTGTTCTCAACTAGCCTACCTGGTTAAATAAAGGTGTTCTCAACTAGCCTACCTGATTAAATAAAGGTGAAATAAAAAAAGAAAGAATATCTACATCCTCTCTACATCCTCTCTATAGTCTCTCTATATCTTCTCTATAGTCTCTCTATAGTCTCTCCATATCCTCTCTATAGTCTCTCTATAGTCTCTCTATATCCTCTCCATATCCTCTCTATAGTCTCTCCATAGTCTCTCTATAGTCTCTCTATATCCTCTATATAGTCTCTCTATAGTCTCTCTATATCCTCTCTATAACCTCTCTATAGTCTCTATATAGTCTCTCTATATCCTCTCTATAGTCTCTCTATAGTCTCTCTATAGTCTCTCTATAGTCTCTCTATATCCTCTCCATATCCTCTCTATAGTCTCTCTATATCCTCTCCATATCCTCTCTATAGTCTCTCTATAGTCTCTCTATATCCTCTCTATAGTCTCTCTATATCCTCTCTATAGTCTTTCTATAGTTTCTCTATATCCTCTTTAGTCTCTCTATAGTCTCTCTATAGTCTCTCTATAGTCTCTCTATATCCTCTCCATATCCTCTCTATAGTCTCTCTATAGTCTCTCTACATCCTCTCTATAGTCTCTCTATATCCTCTCCATATCCTCTCTATAGTCTCTCTATAGTCTCTCTATATCCTCTCTATAGTCTCTCTATATCCTCTCTATAGTCTCTCTATAGTCTCTCTATAGTCTCTCTATATCCTCTCTATAGTCTTTCTATAGTTTCTCTATATCCTCTCTATGTCCTCTCTATAGTCTCTCTACAGTCTCTCTATATCCTCTCTATAGTCTCTCTATATCCTCTCCATATCCTCTCTATAGTCTCTCTATAGTCTCTCTATATCCTCTCTATAGTCTCTCTATATCCTCTCCATATCCTCTCTATAGTCTCTCTATAATCTCTCTATATCCTCTCTATAGTCTCTCTATATCCTCTCTATAGTATCTCTATAGTCTCTCTATAGTCTCTCTATATCCTCTCCATATCCTCTCTATAGTCTCTCTATAGTCTCTCTATATCCTCTCTATAGTCTCTCTATATCCTCTCCATATCCTCTCTATAGTCTCTCTATAGTCTCTATATATCCTCTCAATAGTCTCTCTATATCCTCTCTATAGTCTCTCTATATCCTCTCTATAGTCTTTCTATAGTTTCTCTATATCCTCTCTATGTCCTATCTATAGTCTCTCTATAGTCTCTCTATATCCTCTCTATAGTCTCTCTATATCCTCTCCATATCCTCTCTATAGTCTCTCTATAGTCTCTCTATATCCTCTCTATAGTCTCTCTATATCCTCTCCATATCCTCTCTATAGTCTCTCTATAGTCTCTCTATATCCTCTCTATAGTCTCTCTATATCCTCTCTATAGTCTCTATATAGTCTCTCTATAGTCTCTCTATATCCTCTCTATAGTCTTTCTATAGTTTCTCTATATCCTCTCTATAGTCTCTCTATATCCTCTCTATAGTCTCTCTATAGTCTCTCTATATCCTCTCTATATCCTCTCTACATCCTCTCCATATTCTCTCTATAGTCTCTCTATAGTCTCTCTATATCCTCTCTATAGTCTCTCTATAGTCTCTCTGTCATGTACTGTCATGTTGTCTTGTCTCTGTCCTTTCCCTTCACCCTGTCTCCCTCTGCTGGTCGTGTTAGGTTACCTTTTCTCCCCCGCTTTCCCCCAGCTGTCCCTTGTCTCCTCTAACTACCCATTCACCCCGTTCCCCACCTGTTCCCTTTTTCCCTCTGATTAGGTCCCTATATCTCTCTCTGTTTCTGCTCCTGTCCTTGTCGGATTCTTGTTTGTTTGTGTCATTCATGCCTGAACCAGACTGTCGTCATGTTTGCTGTAACCTTGTCCTGTCCTGTCGGAATCTGCCGGTCCATCTGAGCCTACCTATGTTTGGTAATTAAAGAAGCTCTGTTTAAGTTGATTCGCTTTTGGGTCCTCATTCACGCACCGTAACAGAAGAATCCGACCAAGAATGGACCCAGCGACTTCGGATCCTCTCCACTCAGCCGTCGAGATCCAGGGAGCGATGCTAGGCAGACACAAGCAGGAATTGTCTGCTGCTCGACATGCCGTTGAGACCCTGGCCACCCAAGTCTCCAACCTCACAGAACAGGTTCACCATCTCCGCCTCGATCCACCGGCCACTTCCAGGGCTTTCGAATCTCCGGAGCCCAGAATCAATAACCCGCCGTGTTACTCTGGGGAGCCCACTGAATGCCGCTCGTTCCTCACCCAGTGTGATATTGTGTTTTCTCTCCAGCCCAACACTTACTCCAGGAGCACTGCTCGTGTCGCCTACGTCATATCTCTCCTTATTGGACGGGCTCGTGAGTGGGGCACGGCAATCTGGGAGGCAAGGGCTGAGTGTACTAACCAGTATCAAGACTTTAAGGAGGAGATGATACGGGTTTTTGATCGATCTGTTTTTGGGGAGGAGGCTTCCAGGGCCCTGTCTTCCCTATGTCAAGGCAATCGATCCATAACAGACTACTCTATTGAGTTTCGCACTCTTGCTGTCTCCAGTGGCTGGAACGAGCCGGCCTTGCTCGCTCGTCTTCTGGAGGGTTTCCGCGCAGAGGTAAAGGATGAGATTCTCTCCCGGGAGGTTCCTTCCAGCGTGGATTCCTTGATTGAACTCGCTATTCGCATTGAGCGACGGGTTGATCTTCGTCACCGAGCTCGTGGAAAGGAGCTCGCGCTCTCCGTCGCCTCCCTCTCCGCATCACTACCATCTTCCTCTGCCGGCTCGGGTGCTGAGTCCATGCAGCTGGGAGGTATCCGCATCTCGACTGAGGAGAGGGAACGGAGAATCACCAACCGCCTCTGTCTCTATTGCGGTTCCGCTGGTCATTTTGTCACTTCATGTCCAGTAAAAGGCCAGAGCTCGTCAGTAAGCGGAGGGCTACTGGTGAGCGCTACTACTCCTGTCTCTCCTTCAAGATCCTGCACTACCTTGTCGGTCCATCTACGCTGGACCGGTTCGTCAGCTTCCTGCAGTGCCTTAATAGACTCTGGGGCGGAGGGCTGTTTTATGGACGAGACCTGGGCTCGGGAACATGACATTCCTCTCAGACAGTTAAAGGAGCCCACGGCCTTGTTCGCCCTGGATGGTAGTCCTCTCCCCAGGATTCAGCGTGAGACGCTACCTTTAACCCTCACTGTTTCTGGTAATCATAGTGAAACCATTTCTTTTTTAATTTTTCGTTCACCTTTTACACCTGTTGTTTTGGGCCATCCCTGGCTAGTTTGTCATAATCCTTCCATTAATTGGTCTAGTAATTCTATCCTCTCCTGGAACGTCTCTTGTCATGTGAAATGTTTAATGTCTGCTATCCCTCCTGTTTCCTCTGTCTCTTCTTCACAGGAGGAGCCTGGTGATTTGACAGGGGTGCCGGAGGAATATCACGATCTGCGCACGGTGTTCAGTCGGTCCAGGGCCACCTCTCTTCCTCCACACCGGTCGTATGATTGTAGTATTGATCTCCTTCCGGGAACCACCCCCCCCCGGGGTAGACTATACTCTCTGTCGGCTCCCGAACGTAAGGCTCTCGAAGATTATTTGTCTGTAGCTCTTGACGCCGGTACCATAGTCCCCTCCTCCTCTCCCGCCGGAGCGGGGTTTTTTTTTGTCAAGAAGAAGGACGGGTCTCTGCGCCCCTGCATAGATTATCGAGGGCTGAATGACATAACAGTGAAGAATCGTTATCCGCTTCCTCTTATGTCTTCAGCCTTCGAGATCCTGCAGGGAGCCAGGTTTTTCACTAAGTTGGACCTTCGTAACGCTTACCATCTCGTGCGCATCAGGGAGGGGGACGAGTGGAAGACGGCGTTTAACACTCCGTTAGGGCACTTTGAATACCGGGTTCTTCCTTTCGGCCTCGCTAACGCTCCAGCTGTCTTTCAGGCATTAGTCAATGATGTCCTGAGAGACATGCTGAACATCTTTGTTTTCGTTTACCTTGACGATATCCTGATTTTTTCACCGTCACTCCAGATTCATGTTCAGCACGTTCGACGTGTCCTCCAGCGCCTTTTAGAGAATTGTCTTTTTGTGAAGGCTGAGAAGTGCACTTTTCATGCCTCCTCCGTCACATTTCTCGGTTCTGTTATTTCCGCTGAAGGCATTAAGATGGATCCCGCTAAGGTCCAAGCTGTCATTGATTGGCCCGTCCCTAAGTCACGCGTCGAGCTGCAGCGCTTTCTCGGCTTCGCGAACTTCTATCGTCGTTTCATCCGTAATTTCGGTCAGGTGGCAGCTCCTCTCACAGCCCTTACTTCTGTCAAGACGTGCTTTAAGTGGTCCGTTTCCGCCCAGGGAGCTTTTGATCTCCTCAAGAATCGTTTTACATCCGCTCCTATCCTTGTTACACCTGACGTCTCTAGACAGTTCGTTGTCGAGGTTGACGCGTCAGAGGTGGGAGTGGGAGCCATCCTTTCTCAGCGCTCCCTCTCTGACGACAAGGTCCACCCATGCGCGTATTTTTCTCATCGCCTGTCGCCGTCGGAACGTAACTATGATGTGGGTAACCGCGAACTGCTCGCCATCCGGTTAGCCCTAGGCGAATGGCGACAGTGGTTGGAGGGGGCGACCGTTCCTTTTGTCGTTTGGACTGACCATAGGAACCTTGAGTACATCCGTTCTGCCAAACGACTTAATGCGCGTCAGGCGCGTTGGGCGCTGTTTTTCGCTCGTTTCGAGTTCGTGATTTCTTATCGTCCGGGTTCTAAGAACACCAAGCCTGATGCTTTGTCTCGTCTCTTCAGTTCTTCAGTAGCCTCCACTGACCCCGAGGGGATTCTCCCTGAGGGGCGTGTTGTCGGGTTGACTGTCTGGGGAATTGAGAGGCAGGTAAAGCAAGCACTCGCTCAAACTCCGTCGCCGCGCGCTTGTCCTAGGAACCTTCTTTTCGTTCCCGTTCCTACTCGTCTGGCCGTTCTTCAGTGGGCTCACTCTGCCAAGTTAGCCGGCCACCCTGGCGTTCGGGGTACGCTTGCTTCCATTCGCCAGCGTTTCTGGTGGCCCACCCGGGAGCATGACACGCGTCGTTTCGTGGCTGCTTGTTCGGTCTGCGCGCAGACTAAGTCCGGTAACTCTCCTCCTGCCGGCCGTCTCAGGCCGCTTCCTATTCCCTCTCGACCGTGGTCTCACATCGCCTTAGATTTTGTCACCGGACTGCCTTCGTCAGCGGGGAAGACTGTTATTCTTACGGTTGTCGATAGGTTCTCTAAGGCGGCTCATTTCATTCCCCTTGCTAAGCTTCCTTCTGCTAAAGAGACGGCACAAATCATCATCGAGAATGTTTTCAGAATTCATGGCCTTCCGTCAGACGTCGTTTCGGACAGAGGTCCGCAATTCACGTCTCAATTTTGGAGGGAGTTTTGCCGTTTGATTGGGGCTTCCGTCAGTCTCTCTTCCGGCTTTCACCCCCAGTCTAACGGTCAAGCAGAACGGGCCAATCAGACTATTGGTCGCATCTTACGCAGTCTTTCTTTTCGCAACCCTGCGTCTTGGTCAGAACAGCTCCCCTGGGCAGAATACGCCCACAACTCGCTTCCTTCGTCTGCGACCGGGCTATCTCCTTTTCAGAGTAGCCTCGGGTACCAGCCTCCGTTGTTCTCATCTCAGTTCGCCGAGTCCAGCGTCCCCTCCGCTCAGGCTTTTGTCCAACGTTGCGAGCGCACCTGGAAGAGGGTCAGGTCTGCACTTTGCCGTTATAGGGCGCAGACTGTGAGAGCTGCTAATAAGCGTAGAACTAAGAGCCCTAGATATTGTCGCGGTCAGAGAGTTTGGCTCTCCACTCAGAACCTTCCCCTTAAGACGGCTTCTCGCAAGTTGACCCCGCGGTTCATTGGTCCATTCCGTATCTCTCAGGTCATTAATCCTGTCGCAGTGCGACTTCTTCTTCCGCGATATCTTCGTCGCGTCCACCCGGTCTTCCATGTCTCCTGTGTTAAGCCCGTTCTTCGCGCCCCCGCTCGTCTTCCCCCCCCCCCCCCCCCCATCCTTGTCGAGGGCGCACCTATCTACAGGGTCCGTAAAATCTTGGACATGCGTCCTCGGGGCCGTGGTCATCAGTACCTAGTTGACTGGGAGGGGTACGGTCCTGAGGAGAGGAGTTGGGTTCCCTCTCGGGACGTGCTGGACCGTGCGCTGATTGATGATTTCCTCCGTTGCCGCCAGGTTTCCTCCTCGAGTGCGCCAGGAGGCGCTCGGTGAGTGGGGGGGTACTGTCATGTACTGTCATGTTGTCTTGTCTCTGTCCTTTCCCTTCACCCTGTCTCCCTCTGCTGGTCGTGTTAGGTTACCTTTTCTCCCCCGCTTTCCCCCAGCTGTCCCTTGTCTCCTCTAACTACCCATTCACCCCGTTCCCCACCTGTTCCCTTTTTCCCTCTGATTAGGTCCCTATATCTCTCTCTGTTTCTGCTCCTGTCCTTGTCGGATTCTTGTTTGTTTGTGTCATTCATGCCTGAACCAGACTGTCGTCATGTTTGCTGTAACCTTGTCCTGTCCTGTCGGAATCTGCCGGTCCATCTGAGCCTACCTATGTTTGGTAATTAAAGAAGCTCTGTTTAAGTTGATTCGCTTTTGGGTCCTCATTCACGCACCGTAACACTC